>NC_063051.1:15280933-15458433 GCF_018812025.1 Megalobrama amblycephala
GTCAGAAACATGCATATGACCTGCTATGGGAACTGCTCTTGTGGCTTTTTTCACCTGCTGCAGCTCTCCAGGGTGAAAGGTCAACTGTCACAGAGGCCAGGGAGGTTCCCCTTGGGGCATGCTGCCTGGAGAACTTCTCTTGAAGCTGAGACACCTATGCCTGGTTTCACAGCGCTGCCCCAAACTGCCCTGGGGCATGAATGCAATTCGGTATTTATGGGACTGCTGGGCTAACGCTGGACGTACAAACCGCAATACCTGTCTCTGTCCCAAAGGAGAGTGCCTCATCGCCCTCCTCTGAAAGAAAGCTGCTGGGGCCTGCCCTAAAGTCCTGAGATTTATCAACATCCTGAATCTTTATGATGTGTCCACCCTAAATATTGATAGGTGATGGGAAAAAAAAAAAAAAAAAAACTTTCCTATATTGGGATCATTATTTAATAATAGCTAAAGCCACAGAATGTGATATCTGCCACAGCTACTGCACAAGTTATGGAAAAACTGAAGTGGTGGTTTATCTCATCCCACACGTACAAGTATATTTTTGCAGTGAGGAACTCCATTAAAACAGATCTTTTGTTTTCCACAGATTTAACAGTTTGTCCATTCTTTGTCCCAAGACTTAATGGAGTAGTTCACCTAAAAATGGAAAATTCTGTCATCATTCAGTCAATTAACCCTTCAAATATTCTAGTTGTTCCAAACGTGTTTGACTTTCTTTCTTCTGTAGAACACAAAAACGACACTTTTCCGTGCAGTTACAATGACTAGAGCTGTCAAGCTTCAAAAAGTTTTGCAAATCCACCAAATGATCCATACATCTTGTTCAGTATATTATGAAGCCATAGCATTGTGTGATAAAGAACCTACAATGTAATTTCTTATTCAATAAAATATTTAGGGCAGACCCCTAATAGTCGACTAAACGTGCGCTATTATATATCCAAGTGTTCTTGCATTGTGTGGAAGGCAACTAAAGTATAACACGCTTGCACAACATGGAGACACTGGTGCGATCACTTGCATTTTTTCAACTTAAAATGCTCCGTCATATTTGTCATACAGATAAGAGTAATACATCATTACGAACTGTAAAGGGTCTTTTATTTGTGTACACTCACAATAACAACAAAACATTGTGCTTTTGTAAAATAAAGAAAACAAACAGGATGCGCTTTTTGACGTCTTGGTCTTCCTGAACAGCAGTGCACCACACAGGCCTAAATGAACCAATAGGCTACTTTCACAGACATGAGAAATATATCTATAGAAAGCTTGAATCATCTACTTTTAAACGAACCAATTCGAATCGAAAACAAATACTCCCTGATTATGTAATCCATATACAGTTTAAAAGGTGTATTTCTCTCTATAGAGTGGTGCAGGTATGACTTCACTTTGTAGGCCAAAACGCGGAAGCGAATTAGTATTTTAGCACTTCTGGTTCCATTGTGCCAAAGTCAATGGGGTTTTTTTTGTTTTTTTTTAAATGGGGATTTGGCTAAAACGCTGAAATATAGTCTGTGGCGAACACAAGCTCAAGACACTTTTACTTTAACAAGTGGCTAAATCGGACTACAAAGGCTCTCAGTGACATTAAATGTCACCACAACGGGTTGAACAGGTAAGCTCAATCTGCTTTTAAAGCCTCATTATGCTCATGCTATTTGTGCTCTTACGAACGTCTAACTCAAATGTTCTGGGAAAATGTTTTTAGATAAACTGAAAGAGTTGTTGGAAACGTAGTGATGGTGATGCTGAAGTCAAGCGACCGTGGAACACACCAAGCCGACGGTCGGCCGACAAAGTTTTCTCAGTGTGTTCCACACCGGCTGTCCTCGTCTGCTTTTTTCCGGCCGATTCGACATGTTGAATCTGCGTCAGAGCTTGTCGGTCCGTCGGGCTATCTGATCATTCTGATTGGCGGTTCAGCTACTGCCATCTGCTGGTACAGAAAGGCATTTCATCTTGCGCAGGCGCAGAACGGACATGCTACTTGGCCGTCGGCTGTCGAGCGTCGGTTTGGTGTGTCAGGGCAACTTTGGACACACACTGCCGACGTGAGCCAAGCCCGCAGTCTGCTTTCGTCGCCACTAGTTCGTCAGCGTCAGCTTGGTGTGTTCCTTCCTTAAGTATAAACCTTTGTTGATCACAGAGCTTTTGGATTGTTAATCCAAAAGCCTATGGAAAAGTCCTATTGGGTTTTGTCGAGGGAACCAGTGTGATGCTAACTGCCATTTGGCCTACAAAGTTACATCATACCTGCATAACAAAAATATAATGTTATTTTGTTATAATAAACTTATATAAACTTGCTATTTTTTCCAAAACATTCATAATCATTACTTTTGCCAGTGCTTTGCGGCAAGATTTATGTATGAGTTTGAGCATGAGGTGTATATTTGCCCTCCCCCATCCAAGTAGATTTAAGTAATTCAAATTCAATTAATATAAACATGTGTTTAGTCAACTAATGGCTTAAATGAATGATTACTAGTTGACGAGAAAAATCTTTAGTCGAGAGCAGCCATACTAATATTCCCCTTTTGTGGAACCACTGCAACCGGATCACTAGTCAGAGAAAAAAGAAGAAGAAAAAAAAAAAAAAGAATCAGACAGTTTCTTCTGAATGTATCAGAAAAGGCTAGGACAAATGTCAAGATTTTCAGTGATTTTATTCAATCAATACATATCAAAATGTATTAGAACTTTTTACATTTGGTCTGTTCAATTAAATGTATTGTATGGCTTCAGAAGACCAGAATATATAATGCACACATTATAAAAACTACTTTATTAATCTTTTATACACATTCGTTGTAATTTTATGGAAAAGAGCAATCAGAACATTCAAAGTTTTGGATCAACATGAGGGTGAGTAAATTACACAGTATCCATTTTTGGGCAAACTGCTCCTTTTAGTCCTTGGTTGAAAACATTCAGAGATGGAACTGCGTTATCTTCTATTTTTGCAACTCTTGCATGATTAATGGAGCGATTCTGCAATGTACTAACTCGGAAGTAAAACTGTTTGCTCAGTCCGCTCTTGGAAAAAAAGGGAAACATATTAGCAAAAATAAATGTTGGTGAGTGCTATAAAGAGGCCGATTATGTATGTCTCGGGCAAATTGGTGGTAATGAGTCAAGAGACTGAGCTGGTTCACATATATTAAAACAGCGATCATTAAGGCATTTGGGCTTAGATTAATCCTGTTAATGACATGCCGGTGCCACTGGGAATAAGAGAGCCGGCCCCAGATGTCGAGCTGTGGCTCAACTCGACACACACCAAATCTCTGCCTCTCTCTCTCGCATACTCCGCACTCTCTCCATCTTTTCACTCTCATGCAGCAGGGATGCTCCTGCACAGTACCACCACTTCAAATGCAAACGAAGGGACACCATCACAGCAGACTACTAATGAGAGCAATGCGAGAAAGAGAGCAAGAGAGAGGTGGCTAAGATGAATAAATTAAAAAAAGAAGTGATCTGAACTGCAGATAAAAAGCGGCAGCAGGAACCCTGATGTCCCCAATTAGGAAAGATGTCACCCCCTGTCCACAGAGCTGTAATAAAACCCTCACTCTGTATTCTCCATCACACGGCTCCAACTCTGTTAACATTTTAATGTCCTGGGCGTGCATGGTAACACTAATTACTTGGCCATTTGGCTGACTCCAGAATCCTCCAAATGGAAATCTGATCTCGGGCTTAAGACCGTTACATTAAAAAATAATAAGTCATATTTACTGATCTAGCCAGTAGTCATACTTATGATTCAACCGGTTCACTCTTCTTATTGACTGATAGGATCTCCAGTCATAAAAGGAAATGACTGTGTGAATTTTAACAAGGACATGATCCCTGGATTGTTTCCCTGTTCCCTTCCCTTCTCTTCCTCCCATCCTGCCCATATAACCCCGCTGTTTGAGAGAGGCCATGGCACATTTAGATTTCATCACAGGTGTTTTAAATCTATGCAAATCCTCCCATTCCAATCTTAACAGGCAAATCCAATCATTTAAAGCAATCTCCAGAAGCCATTTCTGCCAACATTAAAATTTATGGACACTTGGAGAAAATTTTGAACCGTATTGAAAAGGCATATCTGTGTCTGATAAAATCCCATCATCTGTAGCCATTCCCTCTGACTCCTGCTCGGGGATAAAACACCTTGTTCTGAGGACGCCCCTCAGTTGTGGCAGATTTGAAATTACACAGAAATGAACAAGCTTTGGTTTCACCCCCGCCGAATTAACGACACATATCTTTCGGATTCAGCGACCAGTGTATTGTTTTAGGGCCAGGTGAACCCCAAAAAGAAAGGGTAAACTCATTTTTTTTGCCTCTGAGTGCTGTTTACTGTTTGGCGGCAGTAATACAAAAGGAAACCTTCGATAAAGGCAAGAAATTAGATTCTATCCCCACATGTGGAGCCGGTAGCACCAGCAGCATGAGATAGAAAAGAAGAGGAGCGAATGTAATGGTTGTATTACCGTGCTCAGTCATGTATTATTAATGTTAACGTGATCAAGGCAGGTGGACGAGCCCAGGAGACATCGCTGCCTAATGAACACAGCCCTCTCTCTCTCAGAGGAGCAGGCCCTGGCAGCTGTTACTGTTTCAGAGCAAGTTGTTAGCCTCTGTACCTGAGTGGGCCTGGCTACCCCACCTCCCCCCAAATGCACACACATTTAATTTACAAATAATCTACAGCCACCCACAATTGACACTGTTCATACTGAAGGGCTGGTGTCCACTAGGTGACTATACCAGAATGCATTTTTAATGCAGAGATGACTAAAAAATGCCCAGGATGCTCCCACTAAGAAACAACATGGTGCAGTTATTTAAACAGAATAACCACTGATATATATATATGAGAGAGAGAGAGAGAGAGAGAGAGAGAGAGAGAGAGAGAGATGGATGTTTTAGAGGATGCATCTCTTAATCGCTGTCCATCATCTTCTAGGAAAGCGATAAGCGTGAGCTCTATGTACGCTCTATCCCGTTAAGAGTCGGAGGACACTGGAACTTTGGAATGCTCAATTATTCATGTGTGGGCCGTACACTATTTATAAAGCATAAAAGGTAGCCATGAAAAACTGCAGCACAGCATCCTTTGTCAAGGCCTTGAACAAATGTTGAATAGAAGCCTGTGCACAATACCTGCAGTAACTTGCAGGGGCTTACATCATTAGTTGAGTACGAAGCAAACACACACACACAGGAAGAAAGAGAAGAGTGTGTTCAAAATCAATCCCGGACAGACTATACACACTCAGTATATGGCACAAATGATCCCTTAAAACTGTACTGGACTTGCAGAGATTGGCCTTGTCGGTTCAGTTTTGCTTTTCTGCATGGTTGAAAGACAAAGGTCTGGCAGGCTGTGTTTTTAGGTCACATACTGCCCCCTGGTGGAATAAATGATGATGGCAGTTATAAATCAGTGCAGTTGTCTCAGTGTGTACCTTAGTCAGGGTTAACCAGCCATACTAAAGACAAATCTTAGCTTTTAAAAATAAAAGCACGGTGCAAAAATAAATATTAACTCTGTTGCATTCAAATAAAAATTTCTTGGACTTTTAAGTTTGTTTGTCTGTTTAAGGAAACATGCATTTCTATAGATTATAGAAATCACGTTGCCCAACATGTCCAATATACATCAGGATGAAAAAAATCAATAAAACAATTGACTTTAAAGGTCATCCTTAGAAAATGTGTCAATTGTGTCCCCATAGTACTGATATTGTTAACTGAAATTAGCCACATCATTTTATAGGTTTAACCGTTTAGTGTTTAAAAGAAGGAATAAAACGTACATTTTTAAATTCATCAATTCATCATATTGTTCATCTGTGTTTTTATGCAAGAACTAACTGCAAATCAAGTGAGGTGAAATTATATTTTCCAGCTATATGAGACATTTAAGCACTGATCTTCATTCAAGTAACATTCTGAAACACACTTGGCATAAAACACATTTTAAAAGAGTAATGTCATGAGTTAACTTTCTATTTAAATTTTAAGTAGGGTATAAGAAGTTTTAATATTATGCTTTGGGATACTAGCAATAAATTAGTATTTCGCAAGCATATTATGGGGTTCAACTCATATTTCTCTTGTGGGTTTCCCCTTAATGTCTGTGCTACTGGCTTTGTGTGTTAGGGAAAATTATTACTGGTGATTCATTCATTCATTCATTCATTCATTTTTGAATGAATGAACAAACTAACTAACAAATGAATGAATGAATCTTTTGCACAAATGTCATTTTGTCCTGATAATGACCCACAGAGTGCTGCATTCAGTGCTGGTCATCTTATTCTCCCCACTTATAATCGTTAATGTTAACATTAAGTATTGCTTGATGTTGTCCCTTTAATTATACAGAGAAAAAAAAAAAAGAAAAAAAACTGATTGCAATTCGGTATTATCTGACCATACGATAAAGAAGCTATGTTAAGCTATGTCAACTATGTGTCATTTTAGCCAAGATACAACTAACATCTCGCCAGAACGATCACTTAAAACACCACTCCTCAAAATACAAGTCACATTATCATGGAGTACAGTTTGGAGCTGAGATAGTGATAGTCTGAATATGAAAAGCTGAATTCCAAGAGTCTATATATATAAAACAGGAGTCAATCAACGTATAATAATAAAGGATAAACTTTCATGTGAACAGAATCATTCCCTGAAACATGGCAAATTTGTAAATGAGCCTCTATTGCAGACTTCACATCTTACAGAGGGATCAGCTTTCTGATTATCTAAAATATGACTTATAATCCTCCAGCTACGAGTTTCTATCAAACATACACTATTGCATCAGGTATAAAACAAATCAATCCACGGTTGGAGTAATTACTTATCTCACTGAATTCAGGTCAAACTAGAGCAGTTGAACCACTGAGATGTTTCTTGATTGCATTCATCGTCTGATCATACATTGTTAAAAACCAAAACCAATCCTCGGAATGATTTGCAGCCAAGTCTCAAACAGAGACAGAAGAATCAAACAGACGCCCTCATTCGCACAAACACGGGAGGAGAATCTTATTAGCTGCTCTACAGACTTTCTGCCAACAAACGAAATGTCAGCTGATCCCTGTCATTACCTCCCAATAAATCAAATATGAAATGTTGCCATGTGTCTGTGATGTACTGATGGTGGATTTAAGCAGGATTTAATTAAATTGTATGTATTCCATCTGAGATTTTTTACAAAGTGTCCATGTTTACTTTTTTGCATGTTTTAGCAGCATGTGTAGTCTCTCATGCATCAGGTTTCTGGATAAAGCAATATTTTCAATAAACTGGGCTGTAAATAAAACAGACCAGTTTCTTCTTCTCAGCTCACCGTATTATTCAAAAGCCTCTTTAGTGCTTATGTATTGCAAAAGCTTAGAATCACAATATCACACATCCTGTTTCTGTTGGACTAAGCAGATACAATAGATATCAGCAAGGCGGTGGAATATAAACACAAAAATTGTCAGGCCTGCTAGGGAAGAATAATCTGACAGATACAAAGCAATTTTGATGTGATAACCAAAAAGTTAACTTTCACCAGCCACAAGACCACTGTGATTGTGTCCATGTTTGTTACATGTGTCTGTCTGTGTGTGTGGTTGGTATGATGGCAGTGGTGAGGTCACTAGTCACTTATCATCAGTTTGTTGTACAGGCATTTTGATCATATAGGTATGCTGTCCTGGGATGTCTGTGTCAGAACAACAGTAACAAAGCCCATGCCACCAACCTGGCTGGAGAAAAATACTGAATATTTCATTACCTGCCCAGAAGAAGAAAAAAAAAGAAAAAAAAAAACACTCTAGGGCCTGCCATTTCATTACAGATATGAGTAATACAGAAAAGCTATAGGTAAATAAGCAGGATGGATTGTCTAAATTATGACATTGTTGTATGATTTTAACTGCTGGATACATTTGAATGTTGAAGACAGCTGTGACAGGGCAAAATCCCCTATATAGACAGACATTTGATTGGTTTAAAACTAGTTATCCTGATGCAAACAACTTTACTTTACAGATAGCAAGGTTTTCACCACAGTTTTTGCAGTACTGAATGGCCCAGCTCCTTTGTCGACAAAGCCACAGCAGAGCATCTGTTTGAAGAAAGCCACCTGATCAGCAAGGAATTCCTAGTCGGTAATTGCCGTTCTTATCGTAACAGGAAAATGTAAAAGGTTTTCAAAACCCTGAAGGCCCGAAAGCGAGATGTTTAGCTCGGTGTGACTTCTGTGTGCAAACAGCAATCATGTCTCACGCCCTGCTCAGGGCTCCAGTTGTCTTGAGGAGAGGGGCTGTCGTTGACAAAACTGCACAGGGGAGCATCATCTGTGAAATTCCTCTCTACTCCTCCAATGTTCACTCCCTAATCAATATCAGGAGCAACAACACACAGGAAGGCGAGGCCGAGAGAGGAAAACGAAAGCAAAGCAAACAACACATTTTCAGTGGGGGAAGAAAATTAGCGTGCGACGAGATTCTTCCACGCACCTGTCATCATCCGCTTCGGCTCTTAATGAGAGCGCTTCTATTCCTGATCACATCATATTTGTTTTATACAAGTCCCTTTGAACAGCTAGGAGATATTGAGCCTTCTTTGATCACTGCATCTTTCTGAATTCCAAATAAGAAATGAGTCTCTCTCTCTTTGTCCCATTCTCTGTCTCTGTCTTTTTTGCTTTGCTCTCTCCTCCCTTGCTGCGACTACTTTGTTTGTTTACTACACAAGACCCATTGCCAGAATTAGCTAGAGAGGAGAAAGAGTAAAATAATGATAGAAATAAAGATGAAAAAGAAAAATGAACAGAGAAGGAGGGTGGGATAGAGCTCAGGAGCATTGCAGGAGAGAAGCGCGGGGCGTGAAATTTTCTTCATTAATGTTTATGCACTTAACAAAGAGAGACGGGTCTAGAGGTATAACATTGCCACGAGACATCGCAGTTAGCAGGGATTTTTTTGAAGGCAGTCATATTCTAATGATGACCCTTGGCATGCTGTGGCACTTGGGACTGCCCCCTGTGTGAGGAAGGCTGTTGAAAATTAATCCTTTTCTCATTTCAAACAGAATATCACCCGGCCCCTGATCACAGCATCAGTGCCCCCTTTCGTAAGGCCCATTGAAAGAAAAAGCATTATAACAACCCCAGATCTTTTCATGCGAGTCCACGAGTCCCACCAGTCCTCCGCTCCTACCACTGCTTCTGGAACACACAGTGACACTGTGACCGAGGGACGGGAGAGGTCTGGATGTTCTCTGGCTGTTTAAAGATTGAAACCATTGGTGTGTGATGGGCTTCTTTGATGTTTGCTAAGCACAATGCCTGGGTGCAGGAGAGTAAGGATAGCAAAAAAGGGAGGAAAAGAAAGGCCGAAAAAAGACAGTGGTAAAAAGTACATGCACAAATGGGGTAGTGAAATAGAGGTGAACTAAGGAATGGCTTTACCAAAAGGCAATCATCTTTCTCAAAGTCACAGTGGAAGTGAAAGGCTAGAAAGAGGAGAGGAGGATGGAATTGGAAGAAGCAGTGCAGCCACCCTGACAAAGGAAGATAAAAGCATAGAGGTTGAATCAAGGGCCATGACTGACTATGAAGAAGAGATTACTCTGCCAGAGACCACAAGTTCTGCTGCTTCTTCCACCACAGAAAAACTTTCGACGCTCACTCTTGAAAAGTAAATCCTTTTTCTCTCTGATGTTGCAGAAGGACGTGGGATAATTGCATCCAAAGTCTTGGAATAGAGAGACCATTCCAAAAAATAAATAAATAAAAATAGCTTGCTTAAAAGCATACCTCACCTTGGGTAACGATATACCTTGGATGTGAAGACCTTCATCGCTAAACCTGCGGGAACAACTATAAATTCACCTTTGTTTGTGTGTAAATTGTGCATCACCTTTGCCTTCACCTTGAGAAGCTAGTTTAAAGCCAGGAAAAACTGCTCCATGGACCTGCTTCAGTCTTAATCCCAGATACTGTCCAACTCTATAGGCTGGTTTAAGTGGTGAGATCCGTTTCTCACATTATATTTGGGAGGCAGATGGAAGCAATGTCCAATGAAACCATGGTATCAGAGATGCATTTCACACAATGCTTACAGTAATTCCAGTATTTTATCTACATATTTTTAGTCAAATATTGCCATTTCGGGAAAACATGTATCTTCAAAACATTAGCAAGGACAATAGTCCATAAAACTGCCTAACAACCATTTTTGGACTTGAGCCTTGATGCATGTTCATAGCTTGATTGCAAGAGGGATTTCTTCACCCTTAACACTATTAGAATAGTATCATCTGGGGATCTTTTTTTAATTGGACTCCATGGTGATCGATCTCCATCAAGAAAAACTCCTTAAATACTCTTTTTTTCTCCCAAGAACTTCATGCTGTATGCCCTGTTCTATAATTTTCCAGACAAACGGGGCTTCATTTACTGCCTGCTTCTTTAATTAAAATAAGAACCAAAATATGAAAAAGTTGAATATGAGGGAGAGTGGAGTAAGATATGTCAGTTTCATAATGCAAAAAAAGTCAAATTAATTGGCAGGTAAAATTAATTTTCAAACCAAACTTATCCAGGTCTAAAAACATTGCAAATGTCTGGACCAACGATGATTTTTATACTACGGTTTATCTGCATGCTGGAAATGGTCAAAGAAAATCTCACAAATCGTACTCCCAGCAAGAACACTTTCACATTACATTATATATACACATATAAACCTAAATGATACGTTATAACTCTGACTAGAATTTTTTCATTTAATTATTGACATACTGAAATATAATTAGACATTAGTTTTAATTCAAATATTAGTCTTCTTGATTTAAAAGGGGCACAGCTTTCTCCATTCTTCTCCACATTCCTATTACTACTTTAAAAGCAGAGTAATTAGTTTTGTAACTTTTTTTTAAACTGATAATATTCTCAAAGTGTTAAGACCTCTAAAGCAAGAGAGTCAAACAAAGAGCTTTACCAGTTCAAAGCCTTGCAGCGAGCTATCTTTTCTTTAAGTGCTAATCTTCACTTCTTTAGTTTGGAGTAATCACATGACAGACTTGGTTTGAGACGTGGTGCTCCTGAGGTTTGCCACTTGTTTTCTTTTTTTCCCCCTTTCACACATACCCATGCAGATTGTTTACACTGATCCTAAAGTGGTGTAAATTGAATTCCAGTACATCATCTTATCAGTGGCCTCAAGTGTATAGCAGTGTATGCACTCCCTCCGGACATTAATTCTCTACAGTTTTTAATGGATTTGCATAATATGCATCTCTGAATAGGCAAAAACGATCATTATCTATCTATCCGTCTGTCTGTCTGTCTATCAGTCCATCCATCCTTCATTCCTTACTTAACTGAAATAGGGCAAAGCAACAGCATACATAAATCATTCTTATTGGGTAAATAATAAACAATAATAGAAAAAAAAAAAAAAAAATAATATAAAATAATAAACAATTATGCCAACTACACAAGCCTTTCTTTTTGATAACTTCATTCTAATTTTATTGATTTATTCATTATATCAGGAATTTGATATATATTTTTAATAAACATATCCACTGGGAGGGGAAAAAATGTGATTGACCCTATATTGCTGATTTTCAATCACATCTTACTTTGGTCATTTTTACATTATTGACTATAAACTTGACATTAAAGTATTCCTACCATCCAAGACCAGTAGGAATGATAATTTGTAACCTTTAGCATCAGATTGTCAGCATGACCTGCGATGATATCAGAACATCTTCCAGTGATAGCTTTTTTGTCATATTAAATTGCGTGTATGGAAGGATACGCTGATGCAATGTAACAAAAAGTTCAAATTGTGGGTGTGTTACCTTATTCACATCGAGGTCATCTACTGCATCAATAGCAAAATTGCATCTTCAGAAAGGTCTGTGAAATGTTAGTCTCTTGTCTTGTCAAAGGTCTTGATCAAACAAGCCACTGGAAAGGACAGATGGTGGCTGCACTAGAGGGGGCAGTTTGGGTGCTGAGCTATGACAAGTCTTCTGAGCTGGAAGAATGGTGGGCCGCTGCACTTAGGTGAGTTAGGGATCAAATGACAGCAAAGATGTGAAACCAAAGGGAACATGGCGTGGTCAGGCACCTTTACCCATTTAGAGACAGGTGAGTGGGAAACAGCCTTTCAGTGTGGATGGAATGGAGGGTATACGCAGGTCAGGAGGCAATCATCATTCTAACACCTTCCTGCTCAGCGTGTGGTACCTTTCATCAGACAGCCTCTCACTCTCAGAGGAACAATGTTGCAGTGCAAAGATGGAGCAGGAAGTCGTGAATTCAGCCACCACTGACAACAGAAGTGAACTCAGAGTAAATGGTGTGAAGTACGGCTGGGAAAATGAACTTAGTAATTTCTGTAATTATTCTGGGTTTTTATCATAGACTGTAAAAAGAGATGGACGCCGCGACGCCACTTCCTTCCATTGTAATGAACTGAGGCCAAAATGGCTGACGATGGGCGCTGACATGTTACGCAAAAACGTCATAAAAAAAAAAAAGGTTTGCAACCTGGGCATGCGCAGAAGGTATCGTCCATGGAACCGGAGGCGGAGCCGCTGTATCAAACTTCCGCCCAGACGACTGCGTCATCATTCATGTATTTTAAATAGACTATAAAAATTATACACAATTTAAAATTCTACCTATAAAATAATAGGCTATTCTGTTTCTAGAGCAATAATATTTTTGAGACAGCAAATTCAGTAGATAAACTCAATATAATGCCACTAGAAACAACTCTAAATCGTCAGAAACGGTCCTGCCATTTTAAATCAAGTTCAACTAACGTTACAGGAGATCGATTGCTGTAATTAGAGTAAGCTATCATTAGTTTTGTCCTGCTAATTATTATTTTATACCCATAAAAATAATAAGTAACTGCGAGATAACGATCACCTGCTTTTTCCCGACATGGTTAACATTAGGTGTGTTATCTTAACTAATAACATTTATTAATTAGCTTATAACGCCCACATTTAATGTTACAGAGAAAAAGTTCAGTGATCCGTCAGATCCTGTAGGTTAGTACAGATTCTGTTAGTACAGTTTACTGCTGAACAACTCATTTTGTTGGTGTTAAATAACAAAGGAATCGAAAATTAACGGTTAATACATCTTCAATATCCCCTCGAAGCTCCGACAGTCCTCAGACAAGCTGTCAATCAACTTCGAATCATGACGACACGCCCCGTTTTTATAGCATCAAATTGCTAGCTAAAATCTAAATCATCACAAAAACGAACAATTGAATATATATCAGCGTGATAACAATTACCTTAAATGACCAAAACCATCTTTCAGAAAGTTTTATTTGAAGCAGAATTTATTTTTAAGTTTTCACTGAAGTCTCATTCGTCTGCATTGAGCGGGCGGGGTTTATGACCTGTACTGCATCCAGCCACCAGGGGGCAATCAAAGAGCCCGCAGCTTCACTTTTCAGGACGTATGAGACACACCCGGTTTTTATACACACACACCAACATATGTAGTCATGGAGTTTCCCGATGTGAGCCATCAGCTCCGCTACAATTTAGAGCGGTTATACTTAATATAACCGCTTGGGTATACTTAATTTTCCGCATTCCGCTCCATTTTGCGCATATTTGTGCGTGTGCAGCGCGAGCCTTTCAAAGTATTCTCCTTTGGCCGTGAGCACAGAAACATGTGTTTGGTGCATGCGCATTATGTAGTAAACTTTTCAAGCACTCAAATCACTTGCACATGAGTTGCTGTATGCGCACCATCCGTGCGGTCACAAAAATTCGTCTGCATGAGGATGGGTTGTGCAGACGTCTGCAGACCCTGCTGATAGCGAAAATTACGTCACGTGAACAGTGTGGAACGCGGACAGCCTAAGTATACTTTGGGCTTGAGTCAGGCCACCACAGAGAGGGAGCTAACGGAGCGCGATCCAAATCCATATGAATGGCCCGTTCAGGGCACAAGCAAGAAAAACTCATTGTTCAGAGTCAAAGCTAGTCCACAGTCTAGTAAAAGTTGGTAACCTTAAGTTATTCTTGACTCTGCCGATGAACATCGTATTGTGTGATACGATGTTCATCGGCTTGCGCTGACTGAAAAAACATGAGAAACATCATGAGACAGGAGAGACTCTGACATTGTAGTAGGCTACAGAACATTGAAAGGGCCATGCATGTGGATTTGGATAAAACAGTTAATTGCTTTGATGCCATGCCTGGTGGACACTGTTTAGCCCTTGGCCCTTTATAGCATTTAAGGCATATTATGCAGGGCATATTAAATTATTGGTAACACTTTATAATAACTGCACACTATGAAGCATTAGTTAAGCATTAGTTAATAGTTATTTCATCACTTATAAAGCATTAATAGACATTAGTAAGTAGTTTATAAATACAGCTATAATTGCTTTATTCTTGATTTATAAGCATATCTATAATGTGTTTAATAATTGTATTTTCATACTTTATTAATAATCAATTTATCATTTATAAATTAAGTATTACATTATTTACAAACCAGTTATTTAGGAGTTGTCAGTAGTTCATTTAGTAAGTGTAAGTAAATGATTAATAAACTATTTAAACATTCATTTATACATCTTATTATTTAGACACATAGTAATAGTTACTTAGTGTGTTAGTAAATGTTTTATTAACACATATTCCTACTGCAATTCATGATTAATTCAGGTAGTTATAAAACATTTAGAAGTAGTCAGTTAACTATTTTTGTGAGCTCATCTAAAGTGAGGACTATTTATGCTTTGTAAAGCTTTTATAAATGAGATTTAAAGGTTCAGTGATCTTCTGCACTGCTGTTCTCTGATGTTTTAAAGTTAGTACCGAGGTAGTTTTGACACTAGGAATATGTTAATAAAGCATTTATTAACACACTGAGTAACTAATACTATATGTCTAAATAATAAGATGCATAAATGTACATTTAAATATTTTATTAATCATTTACTTACACTTCCTAAATGATCTTATGAACCACTGACAACTCCTAAATTACTGGTTTGTGAATAATGTAATACATAATTTAGAAATGATAAATTGATCATTAATAAAGTATGAAAATACAATTATTAAACTCATTATAGATATGCTTATAAATCAAGAACAAAGCATTTATAGCTGTATTTATAAATGGCTTACTAATGTCTATTAATGTTTTATAAATGATGAATTAACTATTTACTAATGCTTAACTAATGCTTCATAGCGTGAGTTATTCTAAAGTGTTACCAAATTATTATTATTATTAGGCTACTTTTATTATTAAATTAATATTACAATTAATTTGACAAGCTGGCTTACACGTATTATTAATTAACACAAATCTAAACAATCAAGATGAAAGCTAAAATCAATTTATAATAATTAAAACTGAGGAATAATACAGTTCTTGAAACTCGTTATGTTAATAAGGGGGAAAAAAATGTCTTAATTGTAAAATAAATACTGAATATCTACCAAGGGCCTTTGAATATTGCTGGACAGCAGGGGTCTTTGCAAAAATGTTAGCGTTGAGTCACAAATGAGCAGAGCTGATGGTCATCAGGTGCGGGTCAACACAGTCTAAATGGGGCAATTAGCGTGAGAGCTGATGGGAGTGGCAAGTTTTGCTGTACTGCTGATGAAAATTAAAGAACTAACAAACACGCACACACACAAATATATATATATATATATAACAAACACGCACACATATATATATATATATATATATATATATAGGCCAACATGGCTTGGCAAACGATATGTTTGGATAACGTCTTGCTCTGGCTTTCCAAAGAAATTAATACGACTGGAAAATATTTTCTCCCTTCAACCACGCTCTCTATGTTCTCTGCAGTGTCTCCTCCTAGCAGCAACAGTTGCAGCCATGTCACAAAATGGGTTAAGCTATTTTGGGGTGTTTAATAATGGCGCAAATACCAGTAAATTGACTAGCGCAAACATTAGTATATCGTGTTGCGTGATTCATTTAAATACTCTCCTCCCATAAATTTTGCGTCTGAAAGGGAACATCATTAGCCTGACGTGGTCATACTCAATTCTAGTTCGAATATGAGTCTGATACTGCTCCATTGGGCTTTGATTATGGGGCGTATTTCAACCGATCCAGGAAAGACCTTAATTGGATAGACCTACAACCAATCAGAGCTACAGAGTAAGTGACGTATGTTGAGCGACGCATAGTTGTCAACAGAACTCTTCTTAGCGACCATCGGGGCCAGCTGATAAATCAAACTTTTGCCGAATCCCGTAGGAAGGACGGCAAAGACATCTTTCCCATCGACAAATGCCTTGATCGCGGTCCTCTGTTTCTCTTTTAAAATTAATGCGCTGTCGATATCTTCCTTAACGGACGCGATGGCGGAATCTACACATCTCAGTTCTTCAACAACAGCCATCATTGTTGTAAACTATTTGACCTTTCGTAAAGACCCGCCCCCCTTAGTTACTGTTGCTTTGTCCGACAAGCCGTGGCGCTGTCACGCCACACAGAGTGGAAAATACATTGCGGAGCAAAGAGGAAACTGACAACACATCGACAGACGAGACAGAGCAGGTTACTTATGATATTAAACAAAGTCCCAGCTTTCAAACTGTGTAGTTATTAAAAAAATTCAAACAATAAAAACCGTTTTGTGGTTTTAATGTGTTGTGACCATGATCGTGACAGATTGCTGTAGCGCCTCAGCTCAAGAGGCTCGTAACCGATCTTCTACTAGTCCATTTATAGCATCAAATAAACATGAATGACATGAAATAATGTTGTTTCAAACGGAAAGACGTCAATATGCACAATTTTTCAAGTTTAACTCCACCGATGTTAATCTTCTAACTTTGTCGGACAAAATAGCGGATGCAGCGTTCTGATTGGTTAGATCGCTTTTCAATCAAACTCCCCAAGCGCTCTTTGATGACGTGGCTGATTACGTTTCTGGTGATAATCTGTCAATCATCGCCCTGACAATGTGATTGGTCCGAACAGTTTCTGTTCGGGCATAATTACTCCTCTACGGATCGAGTCCAGACCGAACTCCCCGACCTCAAAATGTTGTGGGCGGGGCTAAGTTCGGCTGGCATCCAGGCTAGAACATCATACAAATGCATATGCAATAAGGTCAGCCTTAAAAAAAAACTCAGTCCACACCATTTCAGCAAAAATTTTGCACTGTATGTCTTTAGTAAATCTGAACAGTAGATTTTAATGTCAAAAGAGGGTTAGTAAATGTTAGAAGATCAAGCTGTTAGTGAATCTGGCTCCATTTTATATATATATATATATATATGTGTGTGTGTGTGTGTGTGTGTGTGGTTTACAAGGGACTCTCCATAGGCCCCTACAATACCCCTATCCCTACATCACAGGAAACTCTGCATTTTTCAAAAAAAAAAAAAAAAAAAAAAAAAAAACATTTTATATATATATATATATATATATATATATATATATATATATATATATACCTGTTCTGGTGGCAGAGATCATGGTTGGAAAGCAGAGGATTGAAGAAAGCACACACCTCGTTGGTAAGAAGATTATTTATATATTGGGTTTTTGTTGAGAGAACCTGGTGATTCTAACTTCTGGGTTTGCCTATAAAAACAAGTCATCACTGCAGCAATCTCTAAGTAATGTCTAAAATTATTTTCATTTTGCAGCCTGGTCTCAGTAAATATTGAAATACACGATTATTGTGATCTTTGTGATTGTTTAATTAATCATATTTTACATTTTAATTGATCAACAGTCTTAAATATAATAATAATGAAGCTGTGGAAAGTAAAATTAAACTGAAATTAAACTAAACTGGATTCTGAATAACTGGGACATGCAATAGAACACACAGACTGGGAAAGGAACAGGAAACTACCAATTAGTAAGCAATCCCTAAAGAGAAGCCCCGTGTTTAACAGCTAATGAAAAACAGAAGTCAGACTAATGTCACTGCTGACCCCAGTTGAGCCTCTGACAGGACCTGTGCTAGGGTGAGAGGGTGGACGGACCTCAACAGTGCTAAGCAGTCTCTATTGCATGAACATTAACCCTGCGCTGCCCTCCCCTCCAGCACACATCTGGCAGAGAACTGGACTAGTACCAACTCTCAGTGAGCAATGCCCTTCTTTACCAAAGCATGCTGGGACAGATTGGGTATGAGTGTGTCAGTGCCAAGTTGCTATTTACAGAGGTAGAGAGCTGAATGCCAACTACACTCAACCTCATTTCCAATATACAAAAGGACATTCACAATCAGCACATCCTTTCTATAGTGATAGAATACATTTAATTTGGCTATTAATTTTAAACAAACAACTAAGGGTTACGGTAGGGGGTTGGGGGGGATCAATTGGTTCACTCCAAGCTGAATCATTTTTTAACATTTCTGTTAATGCGTTCCTTCTATAACATTACTGTTCTGAAAACGGTTTGATAAGAACAAATACTGTTAATACTGTTACTGTTAATACTAATAATGTTATTTTTTAAACAGGAAAAACTGAGCGCCAATATAGCTACAATAAACTTCATAACCTGTAAATTAATTGTAATGCATTGCACTTAAAGTCTCAGAACACGTTTGCAATGTACTAAAAATTGACTTTTTTGGGGACAGATAGCGTTGGCAAAACAATCCCCATTCACAAAGATCCATGAAAATTATTAAAAACACTAAATTATGCATGGCAGGCTAGTAGTTGGTGAAGTCACTTTGTAGAGAAAAACTTTGCACCTATAGACTGATAGACTGAACAGACTGCACCTATAGACTGATAGACTAATACGCATCTACATGACGTCACCGTTTTTGTAGTTTACACACGGAGACAATAAAGGTATCATTTTCAGTCCAGTTCCGTTAACACAGTACAGGTTTTTCGAGAATGCAGCCGTGAGTCCTGAAAATGTACTTGTGTAAGTTTGGTTATAAAATGCAGTTGTCACTCCTGTTCAGTGGGGGGTGGGTCCCCTCAATTGAAGTCGTGTTCTGGTGGTCCCCCTCAAGTCGCATTCCGGTTTAAATCCCAAGATGACCAAATGGGCACTTTACTATTAGCGATTAAAGGGGCAGGGGCTTGTATGATATTCCAAATCATACTGGTTTGGAGCATGAGGGGGAGTAAATTACGGCAGAATGTTCATTTTGAAAACTATCCCTTTAATATGGGACTTCAGATGTGCGAGCATCATATGGATTGTTCATGTTATATTTTAACTACAACAAATTATATGAAATTGGCATGAAATACATAGCTTTAAATGGTTTAAATAAATAATCAGCATCCATCATCAGCAAACATTCATCATGGTGTTCCAGGTTGATGTGCTTTGACATTGAAGAGCTGAAGCCATGATAGTATTAAATAAGGTCCGCACAGGCACGGATCGCAAGCACAGCAAGAAGACTGAACTCCCTCTAACAGGGCCTTGTGGCAAGGTTTTGTTAAACCTCATTTTTTTTTTAACATGGGCTATGGGGAACTTTAATCCTCTCCATGTCATGCACTATCAAATCTGAACCTGTGGGCATAGATGCGATTGTTATTCCATGTAAAGCATGAATAGACTTACTAAACAGTGTAAACATGCACACTATCCTTGTATGGGAAATTAATTATAATAAAAAATGTGTTCCTGAACTATGGAAACTGTCCCTGAGAATTGCAGCTCTACCTACAGAGAAAGATCTAGTTTCACAGATGTGAGACAGAAACATACTGGTTCATCTCTTGAAACTTTATTTGATAGGCCCTGATCAAGATGAAAAAATAGAAAGCAAAACAAATATGGTATAAATGAATTTATTATATAATGTGAGCAATCAAATTAATTACGGGTTTCAGGACTGTTAGAAGTCAGTGTAACCATGAATTTTTCAGTACTACCACATCTACCAAAGCATTTGCCCATAAATATGTCTGGAGGTCTTGGATGAATTTTTAATGGGTGAGCAGAGGAGATGAAAGAGGGAATGGTAGGATCAGGGGGACATGAGCATTGAGCTGCTGGCACAAAGCAGAGAGGCCGCTCACCTCCAATCTTTCTCAGTGACATCCTCTGTGTCTTATTGCTGTAATTACCCTTTAGTTTGTCACAAACCCAGTCTCTCATTATCAGGACAGGGAACAGGAGGGAGTGCAGACCCATGGGCAGGTCAGACAGGAGGTGCTCAGGATGTCACCTTACACAGGATTTGCTTCTAATGTTGAAGCCTAAATGCATTCGGTCATGATAAGGAGAGGAAAGAAGGAAACAATGCTATAATGAGAAATGAGTCATAGTCATTGTTTTAGACACAGAAAAGAATAGTTAATTGTTTTTATATATATATATATATATATATATATATATATATATATATATATATATATATATATATATATATATATATATATATATATATATATATATATATAGTATCCCAACTTTTTTGGAATCGAGTTTATATATTTATATATATATATATATATATATATACACACACACACACAAAAAAGTCACATTGGGACATATATATATATATATATATGTCCCAAAAAAGTTGGGACACTGTACAAATTGTGAATAAAAACAGAATGCAACGATGTGGAAGTTTCAAATTTCAATATTTTATTCAGAATACAACATAGATGACATATCAAATGTTTAAACTGAGAAAATGTATAATTTTAAGTGAAAAATAAGTTGATTTTAAATTTCATGGCATCAACACATCTCAAAAAAGTTGGGACAAGGCCATGTTTACTACTGTGTGGCATCCCCTCTTCTTTTTATAACAGTCTGCAAATGCCTGGGGACTGAGGAGATAAGTTGCTCAAGTTTAGGAATAGGAATGTTGTCCCATTCTTGTCTAATACAGGCTTCTAGTTGCTCAACAGTCTTAGGTCTTCTTTGTCACATCTTCCTCTTTTTGATGCGCCAAATGTTTTCTATGGGTGAAAGATCTGGACTGCAGGCTGGCCATTTCAGTACCCGGATCCTTCTTCTACACAGCCATGATGTTGTAATTGATGCAGTATGTGGTCTGGCATTGTCATGTTGGAAAATTCAAGGTCTTCCCTGAAAGAGACGACATCTGGATGGGAGCATATGTTGTTCTAGAACTTGGATATACCTTTCAGCATTGATGGTGCCTTTCCAGATGTGTAAGCTGCCCATGCCACACGCACTCATGCAAGCCCATACCATCAGACATGCAGGCTTGTTGAGCGCTGATAACAACTTGGGTTGTCCTTGTCCTCTTTAGTCCAGATGACATGGCGTCCCAGTTTTCCAAAAAGAACTTCAAATTTTGATTCGTCTGACCACAGAACAGTTTTCCACTTTGCCACAGTCCATTTTAAATGAGCCTTGGCCCAAAGAAAACACCTGCGCTTCTGGATCATGTTTAGATATGGCTTCCTTTTTAACCTATAGAGTTTTAGCCGGCAACGGCGAATGGCACGGTGGATTGTGTTCACCGACAAGTATTCCTGAGCCCATGTTGTGATTTCCATTACAGTAGCATTCCTGTATGTGATGCAGTGCCGTCTAAGGGCCCGAAGATCACGGGCATCCAGTATGGTTTTCTGGCCTTGACCCTTACGCACAGAGACTGTTCCAGATTCTCTGAATCTTTGGATGATATTATGCACTGTAGATGATGATAACTTCAAACTCTTTGCAATTTTTCTCTGAGAAACTCCTTTCTGATATTGCTCCACTATTTTTCACCGCAGCATTTGGGAAATTGGTGATCCTCTGCCCATCTTGACTTCTGAGAGACAATGCCACTCTGAGAGGCTCTTTTTATACCCAATCATGTTGACAATTGACCTAATAAGTTGCAAATTGGTCCTCCAGCTGTTCCTTATATGTACATTTAACTTTTCTGGCCTCTTATTGCTACCTGTCCCAACTTTTTTGGAATGTGTAGCTCTCATGAAATACAAAATAAGCCAATATTTGGCATGACATTTCAAAATGTCTCACTTTCAACATTTTATATGTTATCTATAAAATATAAGTTTATGAGATTTGTAAATTATTGCATTTCATTTTTTATTCACAGTTTGTACAGTGTACCAACTTTTTTGGAATCGGGTTTGGTGTATATATATATATATATATATATATATATATATATATATATATATATATATATTAAAGGGGACCTATTATGCCTAGGGATGTAATGATTCACTCAACTCATGATTCGATTCACAATACTGGTTTCACGATTTGATTTTTTCACGATTTTCTCACATTTTTTTTTTTTTTTTTAACAAAAGATTTAAATGAGAAAGTGTCTTTTTATTATTTCTCAGACAAAATTCTGCATATTTCTTTGTGAAATTGAAATATCTTTATAACAAAACTAACTCAAATTTTAAAACAGATCCTAAACCAAATAAATAAATAAATACAAATAAAATAAATCTCTTCATATGAGTACATGAACAAGATGTTTATTTGCTCTATTACAGGCTGAACTGTCTGTAGCCATTTAAAATAAGAGGCAACCACTGCATTTTAATCACGATCCCAACAAAGATGCTGCATACATGCAGCATGAGCAGTTTTTAATTTAAATTAGATTGTATACTTTTTAACATTTGAAGCAAAAACAGAATGTTCAGACTTTAGCTTTGTGTAATTATGCAACATAAAACTTCATAACAACAGACGGCCTGCATGAGAATGCAAATTCACTGTCTTGACAGTAGGTGGTGCTTATGGAACAGCGGCAATACAGAGCTTCCATGGTTACCGCTGTAAACAATGCAGTGTTGTGCGCTAAATCTACTTTAGAATGCATTGTATGGAAATACAGTGAAAAGAAAATACCATCTAAACTTTTCTGAACCTAGTCAGCTCCTCAGATATACATTCATATAAACCCTGCCCCCAAATGTTTCGCGATTCATTTAGCATCTCAACTGACTTGAATCGTCACATTTTAATCGATTTTCAACCGGTTGCATCATTACATCCCTAATTATGCCCCATTTTACAAGATGTAAAATAAGACTCTGATGTCCCCAGAGTGTGTATGTGAAATTTTAGCTCAAAATACCCCACATGTAATTTTTTACAGCATGTTAAATTTGAAAAATGCGCCGTTTCAGTGTGTGCCCTTTAAATGAAATAAGCTGTGCTCTGTCTGAGGGCGGAGCTTCAAGAGCTGATGTCAGGAGTCAGTCAGGACTCACTATAATGTCAGAAACTGCAAATACAGGGGCTGGTCATATAATTAGAATATCATCAAAAAGTTGATTTATTTCACTAATTCCATTCAAAAAGTGAAACCTTATTCATTCATTACACACAGACTGCTGCAGTAATTCAGGCAAAAGGACCCCCAACTAAGTATTGAGTGCTGTACATGCTCATACTTTTCATGTTCATACTTTTCAGTTGGCCAAGATTTCTAAAAATCCTTTCTTTGTATTGGTCTTAAGTAATATTCTAATTTTCTGAGATACTGAATTTGGGATTTTCCTTAGTTGTCAGTTATAATCATCAAAATTAAAAGAAATAAACATTTGAAATATATCAGTCTGTGTGTAATGAATGAATATAATATACAAGTTTCACTTTTTGAATGGAATTAGTGAAATAAATCAACTTTTTGATGATAGTCTAATTATATGACCAGCACCTGTATATGCTGCATGGAGATAGAGCAGGTATAATTCATTTTAATTACGGTTATAACTTATATTTTCTTCTTGTTTTTATCCACTATATTAGTACAAGCCTGTTGTACCAGACCCCACCTGAATGATGACCAAAACTTTACAGATGAGTTTTATGACGTTTGTATTGTATTTCACACGAAATAAGAAGCATCCGTTTTCACTCTAGAAAATCTCTGTAAGAGCTTAATAAAACAGTGCAAGTGTGCATTAAAATATTATCCATAAAATCTCTCGCTCTCCCTAGCATTATCATCAACAAACATAGCGAATCACACATAAACACTCGTTACAACTAACAGTAAACAAATATATAAAGACTTTATGCCTTTTCGGGTGGTGCTTAATAAACTGGTAAACTTTATATCCGTAAATCAACTCCGATGAACTGTAATAAAGTGCTAAAATGTTTTTTTTTATTATTTTATTCTTCTGTGATTGTTACTCTAATATTGGTGGAGTTTTATATTATCACGACAAGTAGAGATTCATCCGTGTTAGATATAGATCCAGGTCGCTAAAGACCTGAATATGTAAGAATGACTGGCGAAACATTCATCCATTTAAGGGTTAATATTTCTCCAATTGTGTTCACCAGAAAGAAGAAAGCCATATACACCTAGGATGGCTTGAGGGTGAGTAAAGCTTGGGGTAATTTTCATTTGAAAGTGAACTAATCCTTTAACATATACAACTTTTGATTTTAATCATGTATTAGTAAATGTTTCCCTGGTTTCACAGACAAGGCTTAAGCTAGTCCAAGACTAAAATGCGTGTTTGAGCTGTTTTAACTGAAAGCAAATTGATGTAAATAAATTAATGTTGTATTATATAGTAGATCTTATCTGTTTTTATCCTTAGCATGCCTCCAGTTTTCCTTGCGTACCGGCACTTCCGACATGTTGCACGTACGGAAGCCTACCGCGCCCTCCCTTCTTCAGGAACGCATTTTGAACTGAGCATCGGGAGTTCACTTCAAGCACTGGGGATTGTCATGTACTGGCTTGACTTGATAATCTAGATTCAAACAGGCTCGACACAGATAAACAATGAAATCACGTTTTATAAACATCAGGAACCATATAGAAACACCAGCTCAACGTTACCTCAAGACAATGAACAGAGGATGACTAAGGCATTATATCCACAAGATGACAAGGGGCTAAATGAAGGACAGGTGTAGGTGATTAGTTCTTTTCATGGTAACAAACAAGCGTTGCTATGGAAACTAACAAAGTAGCAATAGAAACAGGGATGGGTATGGAGATAGATGTACAAAATTAATTCTAAACAGATTTGATTCATTTAAAAAACAAATTTCCTTTGTGTTCTGTTTAAACATGTTTAGAGTTAAAGAGTTAATATTCAGTACATTATGTCAGCACAGCTTGTGTCCTTGTGCCTAAATCAGATTACATTTCTTCACTCATTTTTCATTCTGGTCTGAGGCCAGAGTAATTCAGGAGAAAAACATCTGGCACAAGGACGACACGCAACAGTATCCCACCTGGGATCTCGTCTACACAATCCATTAGATGCCTTTCAGTCCCCCAACCAGCAGTTTAAATTACCAAACACATGCCAGAGCTTGCAAACAATACACCAATAGTCAGCAATGCCTTGACAATGCACAATTCTCTTCATTAGCCATTGTTAGTGACGACACACACATTTCCTCCTGTAGTATTGACTCAGTCTTCATCCCATGTGTTTTGAAAGCCAACCAAGTAATAGTAGCTGTCAGTTGGAAATCATATTCTTTTTGGCCACAATTCAAAGCATTCCTACTGTATGACATTGGTATTTTTTTCTGTTGAGGTATCAAACCCTTTACCACTTTTGGCACTTACATATGGTTTGAGATCACATTTCAAGAATCAGACTGAAGATAGGGTGGGTAGACATGCCTTGGCAAGCTAGGGCCAGGTTTAGACTAGTATGGTCCTATATAAAGCATCATTAATTAATGTGACTGATAAAAAGCAGCACTACAGGCCAGGGGTTTTTAAACTGGACTCCCAGAAGGCCACAAAAGGGTTCTAGGGGTTCTTGGAAATTTTCATGGGGAAAAAACAGACTAGAAATAGACTTTACAAAATATATTATTAAGGCTGTCGATACTAACTTTAAAATGCTTTGAAACCATATAAAATAATAAATAACCATATAACCATATAAAACTAATTGAGTTCAATTCTGTTTTCTTTCTAAGTTTACTTATCTAATATTTATCTAATAATGGAAAGAAAATATACACTGTCAACTTTTACTGTTATTGGTTACTTCAGGTGGCCAGTTAATATTTAATAATTTCCTTCGGCTTCAGTAGAGTAACAATAAAACAGCCAATTATTTAATATGGCAAATAACATGTTTTAACATGTTTAAACAACATGTCAGTGTTATTTTACATTTGATTTGTTTTATTTCTTACGTGAATACTACTGTTAGACCCACCTGAAAAACCTAAAACATGTTTATTTCATTTGTCTCATTTATCTATTGTATTTATTTTTGCCATCGTTTGCAATTTGTTTATTTGTTCTTTTTTGTGTGTTTGTTTGTTTGTAAAAGATAAAAAAACCACCTTGTGTTGTGTGTAAGCTATTACAACAAAATTACCCAAATTGTCAAAAAAAAAAAAACTATGAGATAATAACAAATTATCTGTATGACAGTATGGCAGTTTTCTCCATGGTATTGAAAACATTGAACATCGATATTTTTCAAGGTATCATATCGAAGAAACAACACTATTAGACAGTATTCTAGGTTATTACGTGCTGAGGTTTTTGGTCCAATAATTAGAATTTCTGTTTTTTCAGAATTAAGTAGTAGGAAATTGCTAGTCATCCAATTTTTTATATCAGCTATGCATTCCATTAATTTTGTGAATTGGTAAGATTCGTCACAGCACGAAGAAATATAGAGCTGAGTATCATCAGCATAACAGTGAAAACTAATGCCATGTTTCCTAAATATCTCCCAAGGGCAGCATGTACAGAGTGAACAGCAACGGTCCTAGTACTGAGTCTTGCGGTACTCCATACTGAACTTCAGACGCCCTTCAGATGAGCAGAATAGAACCAACATATTGCGATATTGCGGTATTGCGATATCATTCATTAAACAACATAATTTTAAAAAATGAGTATGATTCGAAGAGCAATATCAGAAGACCAAGTCCTAACTGGTCAAGAGGAGGAGCTGGGGATGGAGGAGGGTAATTAGCTCCTGAGCAACATGATAAAGCTGCTGATAATACTGAATGGACCTTTATATAGTGATGCTGTAATAGGTATCGTATTTCTATAGGTAGACGTGGATCAGCTGATGCAAGCTTGACTAACGTGACCTGCCAGAACTAATGCTATGCTTGATTAAAATATCAAGCTTTTTCTCACATATACAGTATGCCTTTATATTGCAGGAAAGTGGTCAATCTCAAGGGTATGGTGACATTTGGGAGGTCCTTGACATTTAAATTTTGAAAAATCTTCGGGTTACTTCAGGTGGCAAACATCTAATCAATGCAAGTTAACTAATACATGTTCATATTTGCAGTTTGCACCTGACAAGCTTTGTAATGAAATAAAAATACTATATGTTGTACAGCTGAGCAAAGAAAATGTCTCGCTGAACACTTTTGAGGAACGCCTCTGCAATCATATTGGTCGGTGACAACCTATGATGTCACTACTAGTGTGACCCAGAAGTATATAAGGGGTGCCTAGAGAACTATTCATCTGAAGGCACTGTCCAGCAGGCAGCCCTGAAGCATGGCAAAGAGACGGAGTGTCTCGTTCCCTGTTCTGAGGGAACCAGGGTTACAGTTGCAACCCGAGATGTTCCCTGTCGAACGGAAACTTGCACTGCATCCTGAGACACTTTTGGGGAACGATACAACCACGCCACAATGCTGAGGGGAGTGCATGCCAAAAATGGAATTCAAATGAAATGCCAGAACCACTCACCCTTCAGGTCAAGAATTAGGCTGTCAGTGACAGTATTCCCTACAGCCACTGCCCAAGCTATAAGCCTCAAAGAGGCCTCCACCACAATGAATGAATGCCTACCAAGGCCGCTCAAAGGCTTGGAACCAACAACTTCACTGATACCCCCTTTCCACCAGCACGAACCGGGCGCTAGTTCAGAGCTAGTGCTAATGCCAGTTCGGAGTTGGTTCAACTGACGAGCCTTCTAAGAACAGGTTTGCCTTTCCACGGGCTAGAAAGCAGCACAGAGCAAGGTGTTACGTCACTGTATACGTCTCATATTTCACAGCAAAGCTAGCGCTGCAGCGCCAAACCTATGCGCCAAACACAAACACACCAAGCTTGTTCGAGATGCATCAGTTTCCCGCAGAGCGATCGGTGCATGACATCAAAGCACCGTGAGAACGATCCACAAACGCTCCCGTGGACCCGTGGCACTCCGATGTCACCTGCCAAATCGGTCCGCGCTGCTCCAATGCATCTCGAACAAGCCTTCTATCAACAATCGCGGATGTTTCACTACTGTTGATGCTCATGGCTTTACGAACCTACGTCGGCATCCAAACACGGCTCGCCGTAATTTGTATATAGACGGAGATTACAATCGAGCTGCTATTAGCTCGATTAGCTGCTATTTCAAAAATGGCGGTCACAAGTTTCTTGTTGGTCACGGTAACCCCGCCCCCAACCCCTGATGCAAGCGGTTCTTACTTCTAGCTCAGCAATGTTTTGGTGCTACTTACGAACCACTTTTCCTGGTTCGGAGCTGGTGCTTTGGGTGTCGAAACACAAAGAACTGATTTGAAACTAGGCTCTGGCTCCGAACCAGCACTCAAACTGCCTTGGTGGAAAAGGGGTAATAGAAGGGGTATGGCCAGGGGGCCAAAAGGAGCCCCAGCCAGTCACTTCTCAGGGGAGCATAGTCAACCCTGAATGCCACCAGGGAGGCCGACCAGGTCTATTCTTGTAACCTAGTCTGGCCAACAACCTGTCTGTTTTCTAAACAGAGCCTCTAAAACACTTGCCTCCAGAAGAGGCGTCCAGTGGGAGGTACTGCATACTGGCAATAACCAATTCAGACCAGATTATAGAAACGGGCATCCTGGAGAACAGGACACAGCATAGTGATTTATAACCCTTGCAACTGAGGGGAGTTATTCTGCTAGATCCTAGGATCTAGTGTTGTTTTTGGCGGCCTGTTTTAATTTTAGTTTTAGTCTAGTCTTTGTGTCAAGCGGTCATTTTAGTTTTTATTAGTTTTAGTCACGTTCATACTCTTTTTAGTCTAGTCAAGTTTCAGTTGACTAAAAGTCTGAGCATTTTAGTCTTATTTTAGTCAGAATTATCCATGACTATTTTCGTCTAGTTTTAGTTGACGAAAACTGATGACATTTTAGTCTAATTATAGTCAATGAAAATTTTATTTTAGTCTCTTTTTAGTAATGCAATTCTATTTAACCCAATCAATATAGTACAAGTACCTAGTAGTATAGACGAAACTAAAATTTTCTTTTAGCCAAACACATTTCAAACAAGGTTATCTTATTATATTGTTACCTTATAGATAATACCTTATAATGTCTTGAGATGTCTCTTAAAGTAAAGACTCATAACTCCAAAACTGTAGCAAGGAGAGTAAAAAGGTAGGTATCATTTGATAAAACACAGAAAATAAACACATATTTTCTATTTTTAGAAAATATAAATTACATTACATTTGGACATTTTCATGCTGAAAAACTGCTGATAAAAGACAAAAAAATACATATTTTGAGGCACTTATCAGCACTCGTTGGGAGTTTTTCGAAATGGTTAGATGCATTAAAAAGATGAGTTTCTAATGTAGGACTTCGCCTATTTATTAGCTCAATTAATTATAAAGAGGGGTAATTAAGTTACAGGGAATAAGAATCGAATCAAATGTAATTGATTCACTGTAAATGATTCAGAATTAATATTGAACACTTCATCAATTATTCGTCCATCGAAAAATTGAGGTTAAAGTATTTTACCAATTCTGGATAAAATATTATTCTGTGGCCAACAGTAACAATATTTTATGATTATTATAAGCAAGAGGTAACTTTTAGGATCTTTTAAGTTTAAGACAGTAATTTGATACACAGCACAGGAAACTCGTATATGTGAAAATCAAAACAAGCTTTATTGACTACTTCTAATGATTACAAGAAACTAAGGCTAAACACACACACATACATACATACGCGCACACACACACACACACACACACACACATTCGCGGAGTTGATATGAATTATGAAGAAAGTCCCAAATACTAACTAAACATCGCAACCTGAGGAAAATCACAAAAGCAGAGTTTTGGCTTGATTCTTTAGGTTTAAAGGGGTTTCACCAGTTTCCAGCAAGAGAGAGAGAGAAGTTTGCTTGTACCTGCATTTGCTCTGACAGCTGAGGTAATCGGGTTGCTCTGTGACTCGTGTGCAGCGGAGTCCCGTTTTGGATTGGCTGTCTTTGAGGTGACGTCTTCTCGGGAAAGCCCTTCGTGGGTTGCGCGGAAGCTTTGAAGTTGTTGCCGGCTGGTGAAATGCGCTGTTCTGAGCAGTTTTCTTCTTTGGAGACTTTGGTCAGATATTTCACAGAGTGTTTTGGAGTCTGGATGAGACGGCTGTTGAATGGTCAGCTGCGCGGCTCGTGGATGAAGTCGGCGACTGTTAGATGGAAAATCAGCCCCAGTAAAGGATCGGTTCTCAACTTCTTCTTTTCAGCATGACCCAAGCAACTTTTCAACCGTGGTCAAAGTAGCGGTGCTTCGGCTACTGGGCTTCAACGACTGTGCTTCGACTCCGACTTCGACTTGTTCGGACAGCATAGTTTTAAAGGAGCAAGTTGGCTCCATCCTTCAGATGCGATCCTCCAATGAGACGTTGCTACGGAGATTAGACACGCCTCGTCTATTGTCTATTGATCACATCGCGTGATATCTGCGGAACATTCTCCTGTTTTATTAACAACTTTATAACGTTTCTTAATATCTTCCTGATACTGATTTTCAATGTTTCATTCACACAGAATTACAGATAATTATAAATCCTGCATTTAGAACTCAAACATGACACACTTCCTACAAACATATTACTAGACTGACCTAATTAAAACAGTGATTACAAGAGAAAGAAAATGCGTAAGGGAATACAAACATATAATGCATCGAATCCAACATGTTAGTAATCACATCATGGCATGTGTTATTCTGGATATAATTAATACTTTAAATGATCAACAATCGTCCTTTTGAGATTGAAGATTGAGTCTGTAAGCATAGAGTCATTGAACAGCGACCAGAGTCACAAGTGACCGGGTCAAAACGGACTCCTAATCAGGAGGATGTCTGTATGGATCCGTTGTTCTTTTCAGGTCCGTTTAATTAGTGTTTCCTGTTCTGTTCGTTTGATACAAAAGGGTTTTGTGAGTGTCTATAAATTTAATGTGATCAGGAAGGCCTCAGAACAGATGTTCTCTGTTCTTAAGTCACGTTACCACTTCTCTTAATGCTGACTAGCTGGAATTAGGAGCTATCCAGTGCCCCAGGGATTTTGGTGTCAGCAAATGAATCCTTGGTCAAATGAAGCTTTGTTTAGTCATCTTGGTAACGTCATTCGGTAAGTCCTGTCAAACGAGGCCCTACACTAAGCTTTAAGATGATACCTATTTTGTGTTATTTCACATTGGAAAACCAACATGGATGGGTCCGGGATCATTGGATACACACTGCATCCCGGAAAGATGAGAGACATGTTTTTAGCCAAGTATGTTAAATCATTCCGTGAGTAATATCTTGTGAACAACGCAATATATTATGTTGATTTTGGATTCATTTTAATCGTGAGAATCTCCTTTAAATAATGATGTGCATTTTCTATGACCTGTGCATTTTTCATTAAGTTATGACCACGTGAAATCTACATATTTACCTACATATCGGTCCCTTTCTCTATGTCAGAGGAAGTGACGTTGCCTGCGTCTGTGCAGTGTGACTTGATGAAGCCCCTGAAATGAGACACAGGAAACAGAAATACTGCAAATAATAAAGCGACTAAACAAGACGAAATAATGTTATAACATTTCGTCTTGTCTCGTTTTGGTTAATGAAAATGAAGAGACATTTTAGCATAGTTTTTATTTTGTAATCCACGTTTAGTCTAGTTTTTATTCGTCAACAATATTGCATTATACATTTAATTATCGTTATCGTCACATGACCAGCATTTACGTTGCGTCTCGTCTCATTTTCGTCACATGATAAAGGTTCGTTGACGATGATATTTAGTCATAATTTTCGTTGACGAAAGCAACACTACTAGGATCTAGTGCTTGCTTTTCAAAGCACTGAGGAGGCTGGGCACTCTAATCGGGATCCTTGTGAGGGGAGTACCTCCAGCCTAAGGGCTAATCTAACAGGGAGGCCTCACGAGAGTCCTTCAACCATCTGACCACACTTAGCAAGATAAGCACTCTAAAGGCAACCCACTGAGACAAGGGGGTACTAGCTCAACCTGATAAGTAGACCAGGCTGTGGGCTAGAATAAGCTCCCAGGGGAGCCTGCAACATGATTATAATCTACTTTAGTCATGCCAGATACACATTGAGATGGGGACTTGCTCTCAAGGAGGCATGCTAAGGCCAGCTACCTGATAGCAAGTCTTAGCTAGCTGTTATTCAAATACCCAAATTTTTGGGGACTCATCCTCAGGGAGGCCTGCTAAGGCCATCTACCTGATAGCAAGTCTTTGATAGCTGCCAAGTACCCGGATTGTTGGGAACTCACCCTCAGGGAGGCCTGCTAAGGCCAGCTACCTGATAGCAATTTTTTACAACCTGACACAATACCCAAATTGTTGAGGACTCGCCCTCAGGGAGGCCTGCTAAGGCCTTCTACCTGATAGCAAGTCTTTTAATGGCTGACACATACCCAAATTGTTGGGGACTCACCCTAAGGGAGGCCTGCTAAGGCCAGCTACTTAATAGCAAATATTTTACTGGCTGACAGATACCCAAATTGTTGGGGACTCGCCCTCAGGGAGGCCTGCTAAGGCCAGCTACCTGATAGCAAGTCTTTTACTGGCTGACATGTACCCAATTGCAGGGCAGAATAAACTCAGAGCAAAAGTGAAGTACTCTAATAATGACCATGACTTCAGCAGGGGAGTACTACCAGCATGACCCTGAGAAATGCTGCAGGGTGAAAGCCTACCAGATCAGACTCTCAACTTAGAACAGAAGTACTGTCCCAGCTAAGCTCTATGGGAATAGAGGCCTTAATTAAAAGGCCAACAACACTCAACCCATAACTTGAATGTTAGTTCAAAGAGATTAGAGGAGAGCTCTACACTAGAGGCCTAGCTGCTAGCTAGCTTCTGGAAAGGGGGCCACAGCACACTGCTTCCTATTCACAACGTAAAAAGAGGCCTGACCGCCCAGGGGACAACAGCACTGGGAAGGCCTGGTCTTATGGATAGCTTGCAACCCTAGCTGCTATCTACTCTCTACCTACACCAAAAGCATTAAAGCCTAATGCAGAAAAGCGGGCCTTGGCCAGACAACTCTTGTAATAAGAGGAGGCTATAACCAGGGATACTAGATGTCAGCTTGGTTGTACTAAACTGATGGCTCTAGTTAGCAGGCCTACATCTGACGGATGAGCCCTACTGTCCAATGGACAGGGTAGGACATGATTTGAAATGACCGACCGGGAGAGCCCACATAGCCTCTGACGGGAGCAACTCACAACATCTGGCAAGTGGGCCCTACCGGCCGACGGCGGGGTGAGAAAGTCCTCAGGATGAGAGAGCTCTCACAGCATTCGACAGGAGTTCAATACTCACAGCGTCAGACGGGTAAGCATCATCAGTAGTTGACTGTTACACTTGGGCACATTAAGCGGAGGAGATAAAGAGGTTACACAAAGAAATGGAGCTCCTCCGGGAGCAGAGGAGATGACAATGTTGTGGCAGTGAAACCAAGTTGGACGGAGAAACAGAGTTCCTGTGGGAATGGAGGAAATAACACTGCTATGGCAGTGAAGGCAAGACAAAGAACTGAGCTCCTGCAGGAGCAGAGAGGACATCACTGCTACGGCAGTGAAAGAATTAAGTGGGCTCCTGTGGGAGCGCGTGGTTGCTGCACCTATGTAAAACAAAAGACTGGTAAAGTTATCTGGTGGGATGCCGAGCTGGGGTGGAAGATAGGCCAGTCTGGGCCTGCGCCTTTGATACTGTAATCATTGTTTGATGTTGAATGATCATCAAACAGTAAAGTACCATCTGATTTAGATGATTGTTCCTTTATCTGATGCTGGTTTTAGTGGCACACGTATATGCACATTCATTTAGTGAAGTTCAAAAGAGACTCACTTATGGTAAAAGTAAAAGAGCTTTGCATAATAAAAATGTGCACCTTGAATTTATTCAGTTGTGTTCGACAATCACTAATGGATCACTAAACTTGCCATGAAACACTGCTTGTACACTTTAAACCCGAACAGTACTACTAACTTATAAAGATTGTGTACGCTGCAATCAAAGTCTGTTAAATCATTGATGCAACTTAAAACAATTACATTTTCTGAACAAGGAGTTTAGTTTTATTTTTGGGTAGCTCAACATTTTTAAGTAAACCTTTATACTTAAATTATTATTTTTAAGTTTACTGAGCGATATAAAGTTACATCATCCATGTCATGTCGTTGCCAATATTACCAACGTAACCAACGTTATCAGAAGCATCCATTCAACATTAAACTGAGTTCCAGCAGATTCTAGCATGCTTTGCATCACACTCTGTAAGAGAGAATACATGTTGAAATTGAGTGTTATTTTGTGTATTTTTGCATAAGATTAATACAGGGGAAGATGTGTTATCGTTTAATTTTCTGTTATTTTGGTATTAAAATTAGATGTCCATCATCGTGAAGAGTAGTGCCTGTGGTTAGGTCGAGAATGAGCTGCTAAAATTCATGGCTATATATACTGCATGTTGATTAACAGTTCATACAAGTAAATAGTGAATCTCTTTAATGGTAACATTAGTGCATGCTGATGTGCTGTCGCTAACTAACACTTAACTGTAAAGATTAGGTGTTAGTTCTGTCAGAACCACTATTGTCAAATATGATTGATAATTGCATGGAGTTTGTATTGGCGGTATGGTTCTGTTCTGGGAAAGCAGCAATAACCTGAAAACAGAACAGAACCAATCAGAGGTCACGTTAGACTTTCGCACTGTCCGTCATTTTGATGGACAGGATAGTCAGCAAGAAAAATAACAAAACAAACCATTTAAAGCAAAACGAACTGGATTAGAAACTTAATTATGTAATTATAAGTATTATAACTTTATTATTATAAAATTAACTTAAATTGGGTTCTCGTCTGTGTGTAATCAAACGCATCGTTTTCATTTTATTCTGGAGACTGAACTCACGCTCTGCTGCCACACTGGACCGCACTCACAACCAACCGGACAGAGGTGGGAATTACAGTTACAAGTTACATCAGCCTCAGTGTAATCTGTCAAAATGACTGATGGCCTTCAGATTTTTATGTCAATGCAAAACAATTCGATTAACACAACATCTTGAATCAATAAATGCAGATATAATTAACAGGGTTGGGAATCGTTAGAAATTTTCTGGTTCCGGTTCTGCCTAACGATCCCGGTTCCATTAAAATGATTAAACAACTAATGAAAATAGTAATAAGGAGAAAAATGCACAATACTCAACTCGAACAGTCCTTTTTGTGTTTATTATAGTTGTAGTTGTGTCTATTATAGTGAGTTTAACAGACTGTTAATCTCAACAAATTCGCAAACACTTTACAATACAGTTTATTAGGTAACATTAGTTAACTGCATTAATATGAACTAATACTGAACTGTATTTCTACAGCATTTGTTAATCTTTATTAATGTTAATTTCAACATTTACTAATACATTATTAAAATCAAGAGTTGTGTTTGTTAACATTAGTTAATGCACTGAACAAGTTATGAACAGCTGTATTTTTGTCATGGACTATGCTCCATTCAGCTTACACACTCCCCAGGACACAGATGACTCATTTCCATAAAGTTTACTGGGAATATTGTGAAACTGTAATACAATACAAATGAGATATATATTAATATTAAATCCAAATACAAAGTGACAGAGAAAACAGCAAGGATTATTATTATGTCACAATTATTATTATGACGGTATTACGTCACTATAGTTACAATTACAAAGATAAACAGATCACGCTGTACTGCTGAAACAAAATAAAAAAACTTTTTTTTTTTTCTCAAGCGGCATGACACTCCCCTCTTGGGGTCTTTAAAGAGCCAACATTATTTAACGGAATCAGTCTTTGGAGAAAAAAGCAAAACCACTTCTGTAACAGGCCGAGAAAAGGTCTTTCTGGTTCCATCCTTGACAATTTCCACTTGAACTTTCCAAACCAATCCATCTTCTCCTGGAAAGGTTTTTGTGATGATGCCTTTAGGCCATTGATTTCTCTTAGCTTGATTGTCTTTCAAGAGAACCATGTCTCCTTCTTGGAGATTCTGCCTCTTTCCTTGCCACTTGTGCCGAAGCTGTAATGTTTTGAGGTATTCATGTTTCCACCTGTTCCAAAACATGTCTGCTAGGCATTGATAAAACTGCTGGTACTCATGGCTTCAATCACCTCGATGTGGACTGCCCTCGAACACATACAAAAGAACATCACAGCCCATCGTTTAGAGTTAGAGATTCCTCCTCTTGTACGGCGCGAGACAATTTCCCAGGGTCCAAAGACATCGACACCTACATAGGTGAAAGGAAGTGCTACTTGTATCCGTTCTGCTGGCATAGCTGCCATCTGCTGATGTTCCATTTTTCCCCTCAGTCTTCTACAATTGACGCATCTGTGAAGCAAACTGCTGATGCAGCGTTTAGCTCCCACCAGCCAGAATCCTGCCACTCGAATGGTACCTTCGGTCAGATGTTTTCCTTGGTGTTTCACTGCTTCGTGATAAAAAAAAAGCAGGGTAGCTAGATGATGCCGGCCAGGAACGATGATGGGATGAACCTCGTTCATGCTCAGATCCGACCGCTCAATTCAACCTCCTACTCTAAGAAGTTGATTTCGGTCCATGATGGGGTGCAGTTTCCAAAGGCTGCTGCTCTGTGGAATGTTGGATCCTGAGTTGATACACTTAAGTTCCTCTGAATAGCACTCGTTCTGGACACTCTACACAATACAGAGTTTGGCTCTCAACAACTCTTCCTCTGTAGGTCGGCAGACATGCCACCCTTGACATTCATCCTGGGTAGAGTGGGTGAAAGAAGGAGCCATGTGGATGAGGTGAGCTATGGCTGTGAGGAGAGTGCTGAACTTGGAGAAGCGTTCGAAGTGTTGTGGATGTATCACATCTCTGGTAACATGAGTGAAACTTGCCACCACCTGGGGACGCACTTCAGAGTCGGTGTCAGGGTCGATAAGGTCATAATCCTCTTGAAGCTCAGGTGAACGCGAATATACATCATGAAGAAAGGCTGGCCCTTTGAGCCAAGTTGTGCTGCTAAGCAAGTCTGAACTCACAGTTCTTGACCCAATGTCAGCTGGGTTGAGGTGTGTTGGAACGTACTTCCACGGGCCGGAACAAGGTGACTGATGGATTCTTTGGATCCTGTTGTGTAAGTAGACATAGAATCTCCTTGACTGGTTCTGGATGTATCCCAATACAACCTTGCTACCTGTGTAATAGGTGTTGTCGAACGTTGTGTCCATCTCTGAAACTACCATCTCAGCGATCTCGATGGCGAGTAGAACCGCACAAAGCTCAAGTCTTGGAATAATTAAATCAGGCTGAGGCGCCAACTTCGCCTTCCCGAAGACAAAGGCAATCTCAGTCTGTTCTTGGTGGCTTGTCACCTTGATTTAGGCTATGGCTGCTATTGCCTTGACCGATGCATCTGCGAAGATACAGAGTTCTCTTCTTAGAGCGCCTGCAGTGGAGAATGACATATAAGAGTCCCTCCAGGTCTCAGAGTGACCGTTTCCATCTAGTCCATTCAGTCTCCATGTCTTTGGGAAGAGGTGTGTCCCAATCCTCTGCTTACTTAGTCAGTTTTCTGAGTATCAAGTCTTCCATGAACCGTGATGGGTGCGAGGAATCCTAGAGGATCGTAGAGGCTGTTCACGGTCGAAAGTACTCCTCTGCGACTGAATGGCTTCTGGTCATCTTCGATTTGAAACATGAAGGTGTCTGTGTGCATGTTCCAGAACAATCCAAGGCTACATTGTATTGGCAGATCATCATGAAGAGATCTAGGCTGTTGATGTCCTTGGTGCGATCTTCAAATCGAAACACTTCGATGACTGCTGGTTGATTTGAAGCAATTTTGTGTAGGTCGCAGACCGTCGCAGACCGTACACTGCAACGGCAGGTGAGGGACTATTCCCAAAAAGGTGAACCCGCATTCTGTAGTCCACGATGTCTGAGGTAGGGTCGTTGTTCCTGTACCACAGGAAGCGGAGAAAATCACAGTGGTCCTCCTTGACGAGAAAGCAGTGGAACATGTGCTCGATGTCGGCAGTGATCGCCACCTGTTCCTTTCCTAAACCTCATAAGAACACCTAGCAGGCTATTATTAAGGTCGGGACCTGTGAGCAAGATATTGTTGAGCGACACTCCTTCATATGATGCACTGCTGTCGAAGACCACACAGAAGAAGGAGCGAAGACAGTATTCCAGCATAGGAATCTCGGTGCGAACGTTAGGGATTTGGTTGCACTCCAGGAGTGTAGGCAGGTGAATACTTATTTTCTTGTCCGCCGACTCCACAGTGTAACAGCTGGCTCTCCTCCCCGCCATCTCTGAACACCCCGCACAGGTCTTGAGGGTATATGAGTAGGTATTTCCAGAGATCTTAAAAACCTTGAAGAATTCCGACTGCACCAGGGAGCTATTTCTCTGTTGGTCTAGTATGGCGTACATTCTCTTGGACTCCTTCCTGCAGCCGTTGGGGAACACACTGACAAGGCAGATCTTAGCACATGTTCTGGCACTCAATCCTTCACCACATACTTGAGTGCATGTAGACCCGCCATCGTCTGAAGTGGAAGGTGCCGACTTAGATTTCCAGATAGATACACTTAAGTTCCTCTGAATAGCACTAGTTCTGGACACTCTACACAATACAGAGTTTGGCTCTCAACAACTCTTCCTCTGTAGGTCGGCAGACATGCCACCCTTGACATTCATCCTGGGTAGAGTGGGTGAAAGAACGAGCCATGTGGATGAGGTGAGCTATGGCTGTGAGGAGAGTGCTGAACTTGGAGAGTGGGTAGGGCTGAAGTGCTGTCACATGAGCCGCACTCCCACACTCTGTACAGTTTATCTCAGCGGTGCAATTCTTTGCGAGATGGTCCGTGGAGGAGCAACAGCGAAAGCAGATGTAATGCTCTTTCAAAAGCAGTGTGCGATCATTTATGCTCTTCTCACGGAAGCCTCTGCATTTCCTCAGAGGTTGGGGCTTTAGGTAAAGCCACTTTTCTTGCATGTTGTATAGAAGTTTCTCGATAATAGGGTTAATACCTCTGGAGGTATCCAAATACGACAAGCCTGCAAGGTAGCTGTCTTTGGCCGCTTGTAGCTCCAACAACAGGTTGGCTAGATCCCAGAGTCTTTGTGGATCCTTCGTTGTAACCTTCAGAAAGTTTTCTAGCTTGTTGAACAAAGCCTGTTAGATGGCCTCTGGTGAGCCATATATTTCGTCGAGGCGTTCCCATGCCATGCGCAATCCAATTGCTGGATCCTTAATGTTGACTGTTTTAATTCTTCTTACTTGTTCTGTCGACTCTTTTCCTAGATACTTGGTGAGGAGGTTGAGTTCTTCCTGCAGCAGACAGGTCTAGATCGGCGATAGCGTTCAGGAACGATGTTTTCCAGGCCCAATAGTTCATTGGCTGGTCATCTTATGCGGTTAGACCTGAAGTCACCAGGCTGCTATGAGCTAGGTATTTGATGAGATCTCCAGTGGACGTAGAAAGGTCATAGCTAGTTACATAAGGTGTCTTGTGAGCATGCGTGCGCACAGGTAATGATCGATCCGCTTTGACGTTCTGTTGCGAACGCCTCCCAACACGCTGAAGAACTGGGAAAGAGTTAAGTGCTTGATTGTAGCTTTGTTGTAGCGGCGCTCCACTGGTCTGAGGAGCTTGATGAACTCGATGTGGCATAATGTCTGTAGAAGCAGCAGCTTGATTTTGACTCGCGCTGAGTGGGTGAGGCGTTGAGAAGATAGCATCATTAGATTGAGAATGCAGAGGATGGAGCGTTGGCGAAGCATAATCACTACCTCTTCTGACTGATAAACCTCTACTGCATAGGCTGGCTTGTACCGACACATAAGCGGCGACTCGCTGGTCTTTGACCGATTGAGGAACCTGGCTGCTAGCCTTACTGCATACTTCAAAACCCATATATTGTAGACCAGCCACGAGGGCATTCACCTCTGCTATGGTGGCATCCTTTTCTTTCTCATCATTTAATGCATCAAGATTAGCTTGAACATGAGCCTGCTCTACTTTAAGTTCAATTTCCTTCTGCGTGTGTGCTGCTCTAGCTTGCGCTGCTTCAGCCTTCGCCTTTGCCATGACAGCCATACTAATCTTCAAGCTGGATGATGAACCAGATGAACGACTGCTTCTTGAAAGCAGTCTCAGACTGGATATCTTTGTTCCCTTTTCTACTGTTGCTTCGTTGTGACATTGTGACTCACTGCGTTGTCAATAACAGGAGAAGAAAGCTATTGCATAGCTGACAGGGCACTGTAGCGTTAGCCACTTATCTCTTGGCATTGAGTTGCTCCATAAAATGGCGATCCTTGTGACCCTCGTTAGCTGTGTCGCCGTCTTTTCACTGTCATGGACTATGCTCCATTCAGCTTAAACACTCTCAAGCAACTCCAGGACACAGATGATTCATTTCCATAAAGTTTAAGTTTGTGAAACTGTAATACAATACAAATGAGATTAATATTAAATCCAAATACAATGTGACAGAGAAAACAACACGGAATATCCACACAGCGGTGATCTATAAACGCAATCGAGCTAGTAAACAATTGGCAGTAAAAAACATAAAGCTAACTTAGCCATCTCAATAATCTTACAAAAGATGAAAATAGGCACTATCCTAATATTACATGATAAGAAATACTCACAGACGTTGTTTTAGCAAAAAGGAAAAGGAAAAAGCGATTCGCCTGAGAAACGGATGACTGGTAGAGCTCGCACGCTGCTGCAACTGACTACTGCACGGCGATCTACTTCCTGATTCATGACTTGCGCCTGTATTATGTCACTATAGTTACAAAGATAAATAGATCACGCTGTACTGCTGAAACAAAATAAAAATACTTTTTTTTCTCAAGCGGCATGACAATTTATATTAACTAAGTTTAACAAAGTTGAACAAATACAGTAACAAATGTATTGCTAATGGTTAGTTCATGTTAGTTAATACATTAAGTTAACAAAATGTTAACAAGAGATCCAGACAGGTGAAACAGAATATTTTTATAAGTTGGATTCATAAAGGCTTGTTTCTGAAAGAATGATTCAGCAATAGATGCATTTTTAACTGTAATTTGTTGTAACAATGCAATCGATACAGTCGTTATTTGAAGAACTAGTTCCTGTCAAAAGGTAATTTATTCTATTTTAATCGGTAATGTAAACATCAGTGTCGCAATATTATTTTTGTCAAAGGGCTAATATACACAGGCGAATCGTTGTAATTTATGAATTAGATCATGTGGATGATGAAATCGAGAACACAGTCTTTTAAAGATTATTCGTGCACTCCTCGCACTTCGCCCACCCATCACACCAGAACCGTTTTTTGAGAACCAAAACTTCGAAATTTTGCACAGTTCCGGTTCTTTTAAAAAAACACTGGTTCTGGATAAGAACCGGTTCTCGGTTCCCAAGCCTAATAATTAATGTACACATATTTCAAGAATTAGTTTGATTCAGGGGAATCATAAGGAGCACCCTACAATGATAAAAATCCAACCTCTTTTTAATCCCCATAAACCATAAGCAGTGTCTCAGAACAAGTCGTTTCCAGACCCCTGGCAATGTGACGTCACATTAGCCACAGGCCCCGCCCACGAATGTTGACAGACACTGCCGTTTTAACATAGAACCGTCCTGAGCGAGTTCACAGCGAATTTACACAGTCCGCCATTGCTGCACTGACGAGAATGTCTCACAAGCATTTTAGGTGTTCTGTAGCTGGATGGATTAATCCACATAGCTCTCTCCATTTACTCCCTAAATCTGAGCCGCTGAAGACGAGGTGGATTAATTTTGTTTTCAAAGAAAATGCTCTCTCAACTCTACTGAAATTTGTTTATGTCTGCGCAAATCATTTCACACCAGACTGATTTGTGAACGGATGTCAATACAAAGGGACAATACAAAACAGAGGTTCTGCTAAAAATTTGTTACTCAAGGATAGATTAGTACAAACAGTTTGTGATCCAGCTTACAGCCTCCAGAGTGATACTGGACACAGCAGTAATGAAGGTGAGAGCACTTTATTACAGTTCATCCAAGTTGATTTATGGATATAAAGTTTACCAGTTTATTAAGCACCACCCGAAAAGGCATAAGGTCTTGATATATTTGTTTACTGTTAGTTGTAATGAGTGTTTCTGTGTAATTCGCTATGTATGTTGATGATAATGCAAGGGAGAGAGAGTTTATGGATAATATTTTAATGCACACTTGCAACTGTGTTTTATTAAGCTCTTACAGAGATTTTCTAGAGTGAAAACGGACGCTTCATCTTTTGTGTGAAGTACGATAAACATCATAAAACTCATTGGTAAAGTTTTGGCCATCATTCGGACGGTGTCTGGTACAACAGGCTTGTACTAATATAGTGGAAGAAGACAATATAAGTTATAACCGTAATTGAACTAAACTATACCTGTTCTATCTTCATGCAGCATGTATTCGCAGTTTCTGACATTTTAGTGCATCCTGACTGACTCCTGACACCGGAGAATCAGCTCTTGAAGCTCTTAAGCCGAGCGCAGCAACTCATTTGCATTTAAAGGGCACACACTGAAAAGGCATGTTTTTGCTCAACCCCAAAAAGTGGCAGTTTTAACATGCTATAAAGAATTTGCTATGGGGTATTTTGAGCTAAAATTTCACATACACACTAAGGGGACATCAGAGACTTATTTTACATCTTGTAAAATGGGGCATAATAGGTCCCCTTTAATGACAAATCTCAGGAGAAACAGCAATGGAACATAGAACTGAGGTAACTAAGGTCTTAAATACAAAGGGAGTAATGAGGTAACTCAAGGAACAACAGATAACTATAGAAACAAACAAGGATCAACACAGGTAAACAGGCAAAAGGGGAACCAAACTAAAACTCTTGAAACTAAACCTCTTGAAACTAAACCGAACCAAAGCATACACCTGACAATCATAAAAATAATCATAATAGATGCTTAAAGGTGCACTGTGTAAATTATAGGAGGATCTATTGACAGAAATGCAATATAATATACATAACTATGTTTTCAGTGGTGTATAAAGACCTTACATAATAAACCGTTATGTTTTTATTACCTTAGAATGAGCCATTTCTATCTACATACACCGCGGGTCCCCTTACATGTTAAGCCGCCGTTTGGCGCCGGCATGTTTCTACAGTAGCACTAAATTGACAAACTGCTCTACAGAGCACGTTTCATCTCTATGTTGTTCTTCTTCTTCTTCTTCTTCTTCTTCCGTTGGTGTTTTTAGAGGCAGCTTGCATCGTCATTACGTTGAATATGCACAAAGAAGCAGTAGTAGTAGCGGTAGTAGTAGCAGTAGTAGTTGTCTGGTTTATTAGAAGCAGAGACTGTTCTTTGTTAGAAGTAAGAAGAAACCTCATCGCTTGAGTGGCTATTCTTTGCTGTCTCAGACGTCATCTTTGTCCTGTGTCAGGCACCGTAGCTTCTCTATGTGCTTCGAAAGGGAGGGGTGAGCGCCGTTGGCTGCAATTCGCAACCTCGCCGCTGATGCCATTAAAATTTACACACTGCACCTTTAAGAAATGTTAACAATTTTAAAAAAAATGAACAATAAAAAGTACAAATATTTTTTTAAAAATAAAATAACTGATCAAATTTTTTGGGTTAACTACAATTTAAATATTATAAAACAAACAACAAAAAAAGTACATTGGATTTACTATTCAGGCAGATAAACTTGTTAACTTCAAAGTGATTTGAGAATGTGTCCAATAGGAATTAAAATACTGGAGCATTCAGTAATGAACACAGAAGTCAGGCTGCTCTCCTAATCAGGAGTCATTCAAGGCTTGATGAAGCAACAGCTTTATACTTCACGCGCGGCCATCAGTCAGTCAGAGATAACACTAACCCGAACACTCCTTCTTCTTTCCCTCTCTTCCTATCCTTCAACTCTTTGGTCTCTCTCTCATGTTCTGTCTGGCACTCAATCTTTTCACATCAGCAACACTTAGCTTCCAGGCCTCACTAAGGCATGAGACTCTTTGTATACTTGACTGATAATAAATTTATGAACCAAACCTTGGAGGGAGGAGTATTAAACGAGCGAACGAATCGCCGCAGTTCACTTTGCCAAGCCGGCATATCCTTTTCATCAACAAAAATAACTCTTCAAAGGCAGTAAAAGCATGCTTAGAAAGTAAAGGGCCATTTGAGTGAGTATAGAGAGAATTGTAGAGGTAGGGGTGGGACAGATATGATCCAGTATGAAACACCCCCACTCTCATCTAAAAGCTAAACCCAGCCTTTGAAAAACATACAGGGCCTTTAATAATTCAGTCTTTAGAGAGATTGAGTAGCTTCTTTAGCGTAAAAATCTGCAATCTCCTGACATAAGATCAGCCCCCACGGGGGCTTCTTGCTGAGTCTCATGCAGTCTCCTTGAGTTCTCACATCACAACTGAGCACTGCGTTCCAAGACAGAATTCTGCTCTTACAGCATTCCCAATATCCCGCTCTTACAGCATTCCCAATATCCCAAGATTACCTTCCAGATCAATAATTATTGTTATAAACATTGACACATTTCACAAATAAATGAGTAACAATAAATTCAGTGAAAAAGTTTAATTTATTGACAATTATTGAAGTTGACTGCCAACTTAATTGCTGTGCCCCACCAATACTAGGCTGTAAATATTTTACAAATTTGCACCCTAAACACATTCATATTTTATCAGGTTTTTCAAGCAGTTTATTCTCAAAGCAAAGTGTTGGACTGCATAATTATTTCAGTTTAGCATGTTTTTCTTTTTTCTTTTTTTGACCTATTACTTACATAAATACAAGAATTTGAGTTATTGCTCCTCGGAGGGCTAATTTGAGCTAAGGCATGCATTAATTAATATAACCTAGATGGAAAAAGGATATCCCTAAATAAGCTCTTGGTGAAAATCCAGGATGATTGCCTTCTTCAAAGGAAATTGGGACAATTATTGCACAGAAAGGTGGTTCATATTTTATGCTCTAGGAATCGCTCCCTTCAATTTGGCAGGTAGCCTGCCTCCACACGAATCTCAGGAGAACATGTTTCACATCTATCAGTAACCACAAATAATTAGATTTCATTGGTGAAGAAGGTCAGAAGATGCATGCAAAACACAGAAGGCCACATTAAGTCAGATATCAATTCAAGGACACACTACAAACACACCATGTGTTATTAAAAGGTCAAACATCCAGTATGCTGATTAGGACACAAATACATTTGCAAATGAGATATATGAAATCTTAAATACTAATATAAAAATATTCAGTCTTTATTTTTAACCCTTTCTTTCCCATCATAGTCTTACATTTTTTAGTGTTAACTGCCAAGTTTTTTCTGCCAGACCTTGTTTTCTCCTTCTTTCTTTTTCTCTTTCTTTCTGTAACAAATGCATTGTCTGCTCCTGCTAACCCAATCCATCACTCCTATTCTGGCCATGAAAAAAGCACTTTCCTGGGGTGTGTTTTTTATTTTTGCCAGCACTGCTGTTCCTACAACACTCGAGAGACCACACTGATGGACACTCTGGTCAACGTAGGCAAGGTGCTGAGGGATGGAGGAATACACTACCTACGTGCATCTCCTCCAAACCCCCACACCAACACTCCCTCCCCCAGCCCATAGCTCTCTCTGTAGACCACTTCTATGTCCCCTGTGTCTCAGTGGACTGACTCATCCTTATGATAACCTGTGCACTATTAAATCCCCCAAAGGACCACAAGTCTGTCAATGTGCTGCTGTGACAAACAAGAGGGATGCTTTCAAGAAAACAGAGGTGTTGAGGTGTTTATGAGTGAGCAATCAAGAAGCAAATAAAAGCACATTCTAACTGACAAGAATTTACAATGACAGCTCGGAATATAACTAATGATCAACAAAATTAAAAAATTTTGTTCACATGTGTAAATGCATGTAACCAAAATTGAAAAATTGAATGAAATTTTTTTTTGTTATTCTTAATTTTAATCTTAATTTTATTTTTTTTTTATTTTTTTAAATGCAGCTTTTATGTATGACTAGATTAAATGGAGGCATGATAGTAGGAGTCTACAAAGCAAATATATGATTTCTTCACATTTATGTAGGAAATTGCTAATAATTCTACAAAATACTATTCCATTGGAATTGTTTTAACAGATGTCATTTAGACGTTTTAAAGCTTGCTTTTGTGCAAGCTTTGAGTGATGTGGAGAGATGTGTGACTATGTATTTGCAGCAATTATGCTCTATTAAATCCATTCAAATTAGAGTCTGTTCCAGGTTCCCCCTGACAAAGTGAAATTTGATTTCTAAAACGTTCTCTCGTCTTTGCTGCACAAAGAAGCCATTGGGGATAGAGGGAGTGATCGCTGGAGAGGGAAGTGGGCTGGAAGGCAAATCTAGGTGATGTGTATGTTCTTAGAGTGCCCCTGGGTCTTTCTTGGGTAGGCAGGATCTGACAAAAAGATCTGTAAGGAGGAAAAAAATCCTCCACTCTGCTCAAGCATGGGAAATTAAGCCCAGATAAAGATTCTTACTTAAAACACACCCTCAAATCTTTCTCTCCTCTCTTTTTCTACATCTTTTCTCCCAACAGTCGCAGGAGAAATTACCAATTGTTTCATTAGATAAACTCCCAGAAGTACCTGCCGTTAAAACCTGTAGGTTCTGGCACTGTCCCAGGCTGGCCTCCCTCGGGTATTTGTTCAAAGGGAAACTCCATTGCGCCTCCCGGGGATGTTTAACTGATTGCAACAATGAGTATTTAGAGTATTAACTTCTGTGGGAATTCAACAAGTTTGGTTCTGTCAGAAGCTGAATTTAACTGTCAGGTAGCTTTACTTTCAAAGGGTCCTGACAGGAAGTAATGACTATTGGCAGGTGTTTTTTATTTCTTCTAACAAACATGCAATTGCCATTGGTGTGGTGAGACATAGAATTTTAAGTCAGGAATTCTCTGTTTATCTCAATCAGTTTAGATGATAAAGCAATGATTGTCAGAGATTCCAGCAATGGAAATTGAATGCCTTGTTTGACTCTTCATATCAAAACCTAGATCATAAGAAGGATGAAGGCTTTTTTATGTGAGGGAGAATGAATTATTAAATGTTTTCTGGTGTGAAATACTAAGTTAAGGTATAATATCATTTAGGGTTTCACATACAGATGCAATTCATATTGTTTAGGTTTAACGTCTTTAAATATAGCAATATGAAATTGAAATAGATTAAATTGAATTGATTTAAAACACACTTTGTGATTAGATTTAGTAATCATGTGGGTAAATGGAAAAAAAAAATCCCTCCTGCTATGACAGTGACATATGATGGAATATAACAAGAGCTTTACAAAAGAGAACAGTTATGTGTCAGTTGACATCAAATGACAAAAACCTGACTGACACTGAAATAAATCTTTGAATATGTTCAAAAAACTCTTCTGCTGAATACGGCAAAGCTATACTATAGCGCCCTCTGTCTTTTGAAACTAGTACACAATATTTCCAGCTAACAGACCAAAGTATACTACAAGTCACATTTTTGAGACCAATAAAAATATTCTCTTTATAGCTACTCCAGCTTTCTGACCTCACACAATCATCAAAGGATAGCAAACTCACCACTTTGTATCCTTGAGAGTGGAGCGCTGCATGCATGAAAACTGTTATTAGTTTGGAAGTTCCATAATTCAATAAGTTTACATTTTGAATAATTTATGATGAATAATGTAAAAGTTTAAGAAGCTATACTGCACAAATAAAAGTTATTGCTGGGAAAAAAGGCATGTCTGCATGGTGCCCTGCTGGTGTGTAATTTGTGGTGAGCTATTCTGGCCTTTTCCAGCCCTGTTTGGGCCAATGATTTTCTCTTGTCTCTGTGTAGCACTGACCTTCTGAAAGGCAGCTGTGTGGTTAAAGCAGTCAATTTTCAAGGCCCTTGTAGCTTGAATCAAAACTCCATTATAGATTTTACCTCCAGGGGAACCGGAGGCCTTGCAAGGTTTTTCACAATTTTACCTGTGGAAAAAACCTAAAAGGACGGGCCACTCTCCAGAGGGCTGCTTAAGGTTTGATGGGGGATTGTGAGGGACTGAGAGTGCCAGGTGTGTACCCCAGGACACCAGCCTCATCTTCATGTGACAAGAAGGGGGGGCAGCGCAGAGCGAAAATGGAGCTTTAAAAACATTCGAATGGCACTGAACCCTTGACATGACAAGGCCAGCACCTGAGGGAGAGAACGAGAACAGAGCTCAGAATCTGAGAGTAGCTACATGGAGTTTAAAACACCTCCTAGCAGGAGAAAAAAGAAGAGAGAGACGGGAGAGAGAGAGACGGAAATGGATATATGGCGAAGAATGGGTAAGTAACAGACGGTGGGAAAGATGGAGGCCTCCGAAGAATACAAGTAACAGTTATTAAAAAAACCAACAGTTCTCTTCCCTTGAACCATGTGTACTAACAAGCCAGGCGGGGGCCAAAGACTCAGCCAGATCCTATCAGGACATCTGTCACTTTGTGGTGACAACCTCCTTTAATAAGTGACAGGGCCTTAGTGCTCGTGGGTGCATGCTGGGGGAGGGTTCCTCCACTCTGAGCAATAGCGAGGCCACTGCATCCATCAAAGTCATGCAGAGGATGCCCTTTTTAAAACAACTTGTCCCAATTACAGCCAATAAGCACCAAATGGTGCCCGGAACACCCAGGCAGGGGCATCTGACATCAAAGATGCCAAGTGAAAATGCCGTGTGAGGTTTTTGTGGCAATTAGAGGACGTAAGCTGCATTTCATCACCAAATGTTTTCGAAATAAGTCTTAATTTAGAGGTAGTGTGTAAGAAGAAAGACACTGAGAGAGAGTTAGTAAGGGAGGGAGGGGGAGATGCCCTAAAGAAATCATTAAAGCATAATTACTGCTCATCATCTGTGCAAGTGCTTACAAAGTGCCAGTTCTGGATTTGTGCTCTTTTCCCTTGGGCAACACACACACATAAACATACACACAGACACAAATAAATTCAAGGCCATACCCTAGATAAAAGTTTTACAATCAATCTCTCACTGGGTTTAATGCCCAATTAAAATTGGAGCTTCGGCATCTAGAACAGACTTGCCCTCGTCTCAAAAGCAACACTTAACATCTTTATATACCAGAAGTAGTTCTTTTTGGTCCTTTCTAATTGAATATCAACATGCATTTATTGCACAGTCTGTCACTTGTCTGTATACAGTTAAAGCATGTGCTAATGTTAGCATAGCGATAGTTGTATTGTCATTTTATGTATTTAAATACTTTGTCTTTATTCTATAAAGATGACATCTATCTCCAGGAGACATACTGCATTTTAAACAGAGTTTTGCAGCATGATGCAAAGAAACAAATTATTCTTCTTATATAAAGTAACCTGTGAACTCAATATGATGGGATTGCCATAACAGGCGTCTGTCAGATCTGATAAGCATCAGGCAAAGGGCCCTTAAAACAGTAGAGCAGACGAACAGATTTCAGACAACTAGTATCATGGCTTTCACAGTCAGACTATTACAAGTAGGGTCGCCAAGACTAAATTGGGCAATTTTAAACCAAGCGTACTACAAAAGTAGCCCAAGAAATGGGCTAATTTTAAACTGCTGTCACAGGTTGATTTGTTGCTGCAGGTTAAAGGCTTTATATATTGCATTAATTATATTTGACTGAAATGCTTGTATTTACATTACTTGATTTACATTCAACAAATGATAAAACTGTAAAAGAGGATGAGATACTGTAGAGTAAGGGAATTTTTGTGAGGGAGGGGCACTGGTAAGGAGCCTCTGTGCAGACATACAGTATATGACAAGGACTCCAAGAAGGAGAAGAGTAGAATCAGAACAAGCTACATTCATTGTCCCCTCTCCCTAAAATCCAGGCCCCATCATCCCCCTTTATCAACCCTCTGGAAACCAGGTTGACAGCAGAGGCAACACTGTTAAAGGGGCAGATGAGACTACCCTTAGGAATTCGACTACCACCACCTTTCAACTGAACTGTGGAATGGACTTCCTCTCGCACAGGACCTTGGCAATGCATAGATGCCATTGGCGCCCCTCAGAGGTCAACACTGAGAGGATAGCAGCTTTACTAGAACAGTGGTATGGTCTGAGAAGGACTCAGTGCTAATCAGGAATGCTAACAACCACTGGAAACATAGCATGCAGAAGAAGGAGCACCTTTTATTGCAGTTGTTTATTTTCCGAATCAATTAACAGTCACTCAAAAAGTGCCTGCAACATCTAAAATGGATACCTCCTTCGACAACTAAGGAAACGCCAAGGTCAGCACTTCCTTCACCTGCATCCCCAACTGCACCCATGAGAGGATATTACTCTGCAAATACATAGGGCTGGAAGGTATATCAAATGTATACAATATATCGATATATATTTTATAAACAATATAGGATGTGGCAATACCGTTTATATTGATACAGTAGTTTGCTTCTGAAAAATACTGCAGGACACAGAGTGAACTGCAGCTTAATCCAATTTATCCTAAAGATGAGGCAAGCTTTATATGTAGGGCTTCAAAATAACTTGTTACAGCTGTAAGTTATAGTTAATGCATATAGTTTAAAACAGCTTGCCCCGTCAGATGCTCTGACAGATACTACTTGTGCTGTGTAATGTGTATGAGATGTGTTTTCCTCAGTGCAAAATTATATATATATATATATATATATATATATATATATATAGCTATAATATTTGTTGGACATTAAATGTGCCATATGTAGAATTTTAAAACTACAAGTAAGTGTATTTTTATGATAGCAGTAAAGTTACTACTGTAATTGGGTAATCAAATGTAGGATAAATTAATTGCTAAGCTCAGATGAGTGAATTTGTGTTTCTCTTATCAGTTAACCATTTAGTCTGTGCTTTTGTTTTTAATTATTTGCATTTTTTTTTTTAGAGAATTTAACTTCTGCTTTAAAAAGCATAAGTTTGCGATCGGTTCATTTTCTCTAAAGCCAATTTTCACTAAAATCCACAAAATAACATCTACCCCCCGTTTTCACAGACAAGGCCCAAACTAGGCTATAGTCCCAGACTAAAATGCATGTTTGAGCTGTTGTAACTGAAAACAACTTGCACTGAAATATCTTAACATATGTCAATGTCATTGTTTTGTCTCAAGATGCACACCAATAATGTTTTTTTTTCTTCTTCTTCTTTTTTCTAGGGTATGTTAAAAGCTACTTAAATGCCCTAATTGAACTAAGGCCTAATACATGGCTTAAGCCCTATTCGGACGGGATTAGTTTTACATGGGGAGGTGGGGGTAAAGTAATTATTACCAGGGTTTCTCTGTGATTTTAGTCCCGTCCGAATGTGCCATCTCGGTAATCATTACGGACAATGTCAGTAAAGATTACGGCGACTTGTACCTTCTGCAAAAAGGTCCGGAAAAATTATCTCAGGTAATACTAATCCCGTCCGAATAGACTCGCTGTAAATATGTATGGTAAAATTCCGTCATTTCCTGTTTAAAAGTAGTTTTCTGCGCATTTTTCAAGCATGGAAGCACTTGAAGAAACATTCATTTGTGTTGTAGGTGGTGGGACAAGTCTGTTGCAAACCTCAAGTATTTTCTACATACCATTCAGAGCAAAAAGAAGATCGAAAGCACTTGTCAGAGGCACAAAACTAATTTTATCTTTAGCTAAGTGCCTATAACCATCATAATCCAATCAGAATTTAATTAATAAGTCATTTGACCGGACCTAACTGATATATATAGTTTATATATTTAGATTATATGTGTTTGCCCAAGGTTTGCGCACATGGTATGAGAAAGCAACATATACCCACATGACGTCAGGGAGGTGACGGCGGTGCGTAAATCGAGTTACCCCTCCCACTTCTGCTAGTTTTACTGAGATGTCTTGTCCCGTGCGAATTGGCCAATTAATATTACAGACGTCCTGAGGTAAAATTGCATTACTCCACATCCCCATGTAAAACTAATCCCGTCCGAATAGGGCTTTAGTCTAAGCTCTGTCTGTCAAACCGGGCCATAATAACATAGCAAATACTTCCCACATAATGATTTATTGAATTAATGGCTGTAATAATGAGTGCAAGATTGGTATGACCACTTGGTATGTTTCATTGCGTCATGATGACAAATTATACAATTGGAACGCAGAACGCGTACATTAGTTTTACACTCCAGGCAGAACTTCACAACGCGCATATAAATTATCTAGGCTAATAAATATTTAATAAAATGTAGGGATGCTCCGATCGGTCAGCCAGATCGGTATCGGCCGATAATCGCATTCTATGGCCCTGACATAATGCCGCTTTTGACTGTTGGGTCTGCTGCAGAGCTCGTGGACTCAGCAAAAGTGAGCATTGAGTGCTCATATTGGCTGCAAAGGGGGTGCTCGCTTGCATCCTTCTGAAACCTAAAATGACAAATGGGGACTTACGGTCAGAGGTGTAAAGTACTCGAGTAATTTTACTTGATTACTGTACTTAAGTATTATTTTGAGGGATTTTTACTTTACTTGAGTACAATTAAAAATCAATACTGTTACTTAATTAAATTTTTTAAGAAAAAAAAAGTACTTTTTACTCCTTACAAGTACTTCTTTTTTGGAGATCACTTAATTCTATTTTCCCTTGCTATTACCAAACCAATTGAATTGCACTGATGCCCAGTTTAATTTAAATGTTATTTATTCAATGAGATTCGTTTTCACATTCCATGAAATTGGTCAGACATGTTAATTGGTCCTTTGGAAGTGACGTCATGTCACATCAATTACCACAATGCACAGCACCTTGACCTCAAAAAATATACATTAACAAGAAGAGACAGTCAATAAAACGTTTCATTGTAACACCGGCACCCAGCAGCAGCCCTGCGTTTCCGCCATTTTGGGGTGAAAGTGACTCGGCAGTCCATGAGTTTCTATGGCAATATCAGCTGCTTTGTTAAAAAACGTACATTAAAGCTGAAATTTTTATAATTAAATACAATTAAATACAAACAGTTCTAAAGCAGGATAAAAACTTGTATGTGGTTCATTCACTTCATGTTTTTAGAGATTAAAAGCTTAAACAAGAATCTCTAGTTTTCATTCTTGCTGTTACTTTTACTTTTTTAATACTCAAGTACAATTTTAACGTGGTACTTTTTTACTTTTACTCAAGTATGATTCTGGCCAGATACTTTTACTTTTAATTGAGTAAAATTTTCACTCAGTAGGCTACTTTCACTTGAGTAACATTTTTGAGTACTTTTTACACCTCTGCTTACAGTCTTGTGGACTCTGCCATGATTATGAAGTTCATATCCAACAGACACTTAACTATCCATATGCCATGTAGTGCTGGGCAAAAAAAAAAAATCGATTTTTCGATTAATCGTTTTTTGTTAACATGGTGGCAGATCTAACACATTCAGACAGTATTCATACTACACTCCTGCTTGATAATATTTATACTATACATATGCATACATTTGTAACTTTTTGTACTTTTGGTTCATGCATTCTAGGATTAAAGAAAAGGCGAAGGAAGCCATAAAAATAATAAGGATTTTGGTATCTGCTAGTGTGCCCCAGGAAAAAAAAAAAAAAAAAAAAACAGACTCATACTTTAGAGTAGTACTGAGCAATATAGTTAAATAATAATAATCCTGTGATTTACTTACTTTCCAAACCGTAAGCTATTAAGTTTTCTTCCGTGAATTCAAAGAGGGTGATGATGACTGACTCCAAAGCACGCTCCAAAATAAATAGCATACAAGTAGCCATGATTCGTGCGTCATTCTCAAGTCATTCGAGATTTGTGTGAAAAACAGACCACAATTTAAGTCGTCATTTACTCGAAATTATTTCCTCCCCTGCTTATCAGAATGTCCGTTTGTTGTTTACATAAGCGCAGTTCAAAAAGTGCCCTAGACACCATATAAGGAGAAAACGGCGGAAAACTGTTCACAAACCTCATTGGTTATTTTTGTCCGTCGATTTGAATATTTGAAAGGAGATTTGCTTTCGTGTACACACACCATCTACACTTGCCATTTCATTATGTTACTTGAATATGTACCAGTAGCCTAATAGAAAAAAAAATAAGCTAAGTGCATTTGTGAACTTGGGAGATACAAAGGATGAAAACTACTGCCTGGTATTGGTTTCTTCCCTGTACATAGAACGCGGTCAAAAATAGCTTGTCATCATAGCCTGCTACTAAAATAAACTTTTGTATAGCCTACAAATATGTGGATATTTTATACATTGATATTTTGTGCATTTTGTTTATGTAGAAAATACATATATGTATTTTCTACATAAACAAAAATGCACAAAATATAAAAAAAATAAGAAAATTGAATTTTAATCAAATGGAATTGCAAATAATCTTAGGGTTTTGTCATTGCACGCACCACTTCTAAAAATAACTTTTTTCTTTTTCCAAGTAGTTTCTCATTTGTCCTACTGATACGTCTTCGCAAGTTGCTTAAAGCGGTCATTACTTTTTTCCTCCAGTAGAGGGACCTTCAGTATATTTTCTAAGCAGTTGTAATGCTCCACTAAAGTCTTGTACTTGTAGATGGTCCCAGTATTCTTCCTATAGATCGGTAAAGTGAGTAATTACAGCTGTTAAATATAATTTTCACAGCAAGCACATTTGGTGTAAAGTTAAAACTTAATGGTCAACAGATCTCATCTCAGAACAAACAGTGAAAAGGCAAAATTTCCAATACCAAATATTACAGGAAGTAACAAAATGTAACACCTTCACTCAAATGTTTAATACTGTAAAGTTTAATTGCAAAATATTTTTACTACAAACATGGACATATACAACAGAGATAGTTCAACTTGACTCAAGAAGACAGAATTAATCTCAGACTGCACTGTGAAGAGTACAAGAAAAAAAAAAAAAAAGACAAGAAAATCTCAGGACTTTTACATTATAAGGTCACCTGAGCATCTGAAGTTATAGAACAAGAAACTACCGTAGAAAAAGCCTGTCCCTCTTTTCTCTTTTTCTCCATTTAATACTCCTTATATCCATTCTTATGAGTCACTGTTCTCTTCTTCATCTTCCTCCGCCTCATCAGATCTTTCGGGGTCCAGAGAATCAGAACTTGTGTCTTTGGTATCCATTGCAAATGGGTCTTCTCCCTGTCAAATTAAAAGAGAAATACCTTTACACATTCTTTTAAAAATTAAAACCTTATTTTGTTTCAACATGCCACACATGTTGTTACCTTCATGTACTTCTCATAGCGCACTTTCACATTATCATTATTTATTATGGCTTTGGCTGTGACCACGCTGTCTCTTTTTAACTGCTCCTTGTAAGCCTTTTGAGAGGAAAAAAAAAAAAAAGATATACATAGATCATATAAATAATATATACAAGCGCTGCACAAGTAATTAAAAGATCACAATCTCAATTTCAAACACCCATGCAATCTTGTTCCTAACTAACAATTCGGCTATGTCTATTAAAGGTGCAGTAAGTGAATTTTGAGAAAGACTGTTGATATTTCAAAAATCAATTCAAACACACCCCTCACTTCAAATGTTCCACCCCAAAATGTACGTCCATGCAATCCAAGAGTGGATGTCTCAAAATAATGCTTTGCAAACAACGAGTACAAAATAACAAAAAAAACAAAAAACACACAGTACACAAGAGTATATACACAAGCAAAAGTTAGTTGTTAGTCACCAGCAGCACACCAGCTCCAGACAAGTAATGACACTCAGTGTCCCGTTACTATAGCCAACACTAAAACAACAGTAAATCTTGGTTCTGTGAAACATAGCAAAAACCAATGTTACTCGCATATGGAGCAGAAACAATGCACCTTTAAATCTTTGGAAAGCCTTCAAACATTCAAATCTGCATTGGCACCTCTGCTGACCAAGAGAGAGCTTCACAAACAGCCTTTTAAACCACACAGGATCATTATTTCTGTTACAATAATTCAAATCATCACAGAAGTACTGAGATAAAAGTTTATAGTTTGGGTATAAACACTGATGTCTACGGTAGCAATCAAAATAGAGTAAATCACCTTTTGAAAATAACTTGATGTTTCAAATAAATACTATCAATTACACTGTTACACCAGTAGGTGGCGACAAGTCATCAAAACGCAGATTCATCCAATAATTTATGTGCGAGTCATTGAATCATTCATTCAAACGATAGTTTTAAAACAATAATTCATTCAAATTAGTGTTGTCACGGTACCAAAATTCCAGTAGTCGGTACCGATACCATGAAAATTTTACGGTTCTCGGTACCAATTTCGGTACCACAGTAAAATCTATTGGAACTATTTTACTATTTTATATAGCCTATTTTAAAAACATTAAATATGATTTGGAGTGTGTGTGTTTGTGTATGTATATAGGCTACCTCAAGGAAATAAATTTTGAAATATAAAAAAATAAATAAATAAATGCTCAAACATCCATTGTGTACTGTTGAAAAAACCAGCATATGCTGGTAAGGTAGGTTTTGAAGCTGTATGCTGATCAAATGCTGGTCCTAAGCTGGTCCTGGACCAGCATAAACCAGCTCAAACCAGCATACCAGCTTCAAAACCTACTTTAACAGCATATGCTCGTTTTTTCAACAGGGGTAACAGACATGCGTGTTTATTTTAGCTATTTCGTCAGTGAAACAACACACTACAGCCTGTAAAACTATGAAATAAATATCGGTAAATAATGGTAACCTAAATAATAAGAAAGTTAAATATTATTTCAAAAAGCATTCGTTTTTTATTTCCACACAAAGACGCGTCATATATAGCCAAAGTCCCGTTATTATTTTGATATAGCCGCTTTGCGCTTTGAGAGGGATGTGGGACACGAGCAGGAAAGAGACAAACATTTCTCTTTAAAAATATATCTTCGTTATCTCCTGATGTTACAAACAACTGACACATTGTTGTAAAAGGTCTGAAGAGCGTGTTTTATCCTCCGCAGGGGCAAGACATTCAGGCTATGTCTGATTTAGCGCTGCCAGAGAAAACGAAAGTAAAAATCACTGGTGTGTGAAACGCGCTATACAAATAAACTTGACGCGCCTTATAAAGTCTAATAACAAGCACAAACTCTGTTAAATAGAAACTGACGTGCAAGCAAAAAGGTTTCTGTCCTACGGTGTTTTTTCTACTTTACCACAGTAAATAATGCGAATAGCCTATAATAGGCCTAAATGCGAACGAAAGAAACGTTATAATCCGCTGCGTGAGTGAAGATTTGGGAAAATAAACACAGATTCCATGTTCAGTGGAATAACTAATGGAATATTGTTAAATTCTCTGCTAATCAGGTGACCAGATCGCGATTCGGAAAACAGAATAGGCTACGAAGCTTAAATGTATGGACTCACGTCTCTCTCATTCAGCATGAACCAAAATGTTTCCATGGCTGCGATGTCACATTTAATTGCTAACCTATTATTTCTTCTGTAAACAAAGCTTTGTGCGTCACTCGTGTCATATTCAAGTAAATACTGGCACAACCCTATCAGTGGGTACCGAATATACCCGGATTCTCGGTACTACCGGTACTACAGAAATGCTGGTATCGTCACATTTTCAAAATTTCAGTACCGACTTGGTACCGAAGTACCGGTACTTTTGACAACACTAATTCAAATTATTATTATGTTTTTTTTTTTGTTTTTTTTTTTTTTTTTTAAATAGACTGCAGTGATTACCATTTTGTTAGAACCTTTGGTAAATCTAGTATATATATGAGAATGAATAAACAAACATAAAGGTTCAGGATATTTAGAGGAGACTTTACCATTTTGCTCTTGAGGTGACTGAGTGAATGAAGATGTTGCTGTACAGAGCTGAAAACCGCAGGAATGTAACTGTCACATGCAACACAGTAAACCACCTCCATCCTTCTCATATAATCATCTTCGGTCACCCCTGTAAGATGAAGTTTGAATAAAGTGTTAATCATCTTTGTAGTAGGTAGGCTGATAAAGCCTATTTCCATCAAGTGGCGAAAAAAATACTTGTGTTACAATATATAAATTTATTTATTTCATTATATGCATTTATGACATGATTTCATACCTTCCATTATTTTTGCCCACTCATCTTTGCTTCGTCCACAGGAAAACTTTAGTTTGTGTAGAGTAGAGACAGTTTTACGAAATTTGTGAACCATGCAATCCTGTGCAATATCAGAACAGGGTAAATGTACATCAACACCTATAATACAAATCCATACAAAAACATAAAAAAATAAAAAAAAAAAAAATAAAAAAAATTCAAAAGTCTTACATGCAAAAAACGGATGACCTTGTCATCAAATTTGGCTTGCCGTCTTATATAGTCAAGAGTCTCTCTGTGATACGTGCTTCCAAAGTGTTTCTCAATGTCTTTGTCTTCAAACGTGTGGAATTTACAAAAAGCACATGTAAAAGCCCACCTAAAAAGACACATTGTGTATACTAAGGTGACATAAATTTGCATTTACCTTGACATTTAATGATAAATGTGTGTACCTAATGTAAATGTATAATTTTAAATATTATGTAGTAGCAAGTGAATTTAAATTCTTTAGCCTTTCTACAGATGTCGCAATTCAACATTTCACTGCCTCTAAAAGGAATACACAAGAATTCCACAAGTTCTACCTCATAATACATATATTTTAAAAATATTTTCATATTTGAATAATGTATTAAAATCCAGCCAATTAATGTAGATGCAGTTTTAATACACAAGTGAAATGTCAGTGTTTACCTGTGCTTATCTCCATATTTTCCATGATTCTTCTCTCGTCGTCTTCTGCGCTTCTCTCTGGCTCCAACTTTTTTTTTAAGCTCTACACTCAAATATTAAACCATGCTTGCATCAAATTATGGTCTGGGACCTTTTTTCCCCAATATAATAAACAATAAAGGTATAAACACCATTACATACCATGCTCTCCATTTGATTCCTTGGTATTGGAAGAAATACAACTGTCCTGTGGAAAATAAAAACTGTACTATCACAGGACTGATTCTATGAGGCAGCTTTGGTTGTGGATTCTTACCTTTGAAATGTGTGGTCCTAAGAGAAGTAAACAAAATAAAGCATCATAAGCATCAATGCAAAGCATCATTTTTGAAAATTACAGTAAAGAAAGTGCAACAATGAAGCAGTGGAAACTTAGTATTGCCATTTTTAAACCATGTTTGGTCTATCAAAGCAGTGTCACATACCCACAATGCTGCTTATATTGGGAGCTGCTTTGACGATCCGCTTTTTAACCAACTTGCGAGGAGGCACTGGTTCCATCATCTTCCTCTTGGTCCCTCGAAACACTAGAGCAGGTGATGTTGAGTAGTATCTCTCCATGCAAATAGATGGGTTCTGACTTGAGCACTGCAGAAGAAAAGAGACTGAGAAAATTCAACACTAAAAGTCATTGATTTTGTTCATAAGATAAACTACACACCAGACGTACCCTTACACCTTGTCCTTCGGCCTCAGCTCCTCTTCCCCGGTAGTTTCTGTGCATATATGGGTGCATGTCTCTGCCCCGTGAGCCAATCGGCGCAGGCCGAGAATGTGAGGGAGAGTAAAAGCTGGAGGAATCAGAGAGATTGGATGCTGAGTATTGACTCTGTCTGCCGCTGTCTGAAAATGGAGACCTGGACCTCTGGGAAGACATGACGTAGGGACTGTCCCAGTTTGACAAGATGTCTGCAGCCCAGGTAGATGAACAGGAGTCACTGAACTCTCCATTAGAATGATCAAAAACGCTATCTGCATCTTCAGTGTTCAAGGCCCCATGTCCAAAAGACTCATAGGCACCATATCTGAGGACAAAATAAATGGTAGCACTTTACAATAAGACGTTTTTATATACTTTAATTATATATTAATGTAATGTAATGCATTTACATTTTCAACTTCAACCTTATTGTAAAGAAGTTATTTTTTAAAATAAAATAAAAAAATAATTACAGATTTTCAACAGTTTATATAAGAAAGCCATTTCTATTGCCTTCTAAGAAAAGCACAAGGCAGATCTTCCAATGATATTTACCTGTCAGAGCCATTGGTCTCAAAAGACTTGGAGGATGCAAACGATCCAAATAATGGCTGACTGTAGCATTTCCCTGGACATTTGACAAGTGAAAGTGATTATTCGGGAGTGCTGTGGGAATTTACCTCATTCAGAAACAATAAATACAAGACTGCTGTATATAACATTAGAGAGAGAGATTTAAGTAATTACCTAAATTTTCAGCTGATGATGGGAACATTTCATCTTTATTGTTAGCCCTTTAAAACAGATTGTATAATGTCATAATTAAAGCCCTGATTAAATATAGATTATTACCAGCAGTAAGACACAAGATGTAGCTGACTGCTACAGTCAGTTAAGCATGGGAGTGTGTTACCTCCAAAATATAAGCTTTTCTATAGTGCTTTACAGAGAATTGAATTTAGGAGTCATTCAATATGGGTTTTTTTATGGACCATAAATAATGATTGAACAGGGTAAACTTCTATAAAAGGTAAATGAGAGACCTTTTTTAATTATTTAATGCCAGGATAATAAAAAAAAACACACACGCATATATAAGAGAAGAAAATAAAACTCTTTGCAAGATTTACAATGTTAACTGTTCCGGAAATGGATTATCACAGCCTGTGAAAAAAAAAAAAGGTCCATGTTGTAGTTTGTGGTCACAAAGCAATGAAAATCTGTTTAATAATGATACTGTTTATGTAAGATAATACAAAAAAAATATGTGTGAGCATTTATGCCTAAAACACATTTGGTGGAAGCTGTTCAGGTTTGTTATATAAAAAAAAAGCTGTAGAACACACAAGCAATGCCACATACAAGCTACTCCAGACATGTTGTCATTTGAAACTTTTTGAATAATTGCTTCTTTAGCAAAACCTTCTCAAACATGTAAGTATTAATGTATACTTAAAAACCATAGGCATCATATTTAGTAATTAAAAATACAAATACCATAGTTAAAGGTCTAAATACCTTTGCAAGGCACCGTAAATACTGAACCCGGCTACAAATTTAAAACGTACGAATTCAATTATTTTTATTTATTTTTAAACAAAAGCAACGTTATTTCGAAATGCAATATAAAGGCCGCGCCACTTACCACATGAACGACAGTCAATCAGTCCTACCGCGCTAAATCAAAGCAGGTGTCACTGAAATCATTTCCCCCTGGAAACAATCTAACCTTGTCAGGCAACACTTTTTTTTGCAACAAAGCTGCTACTTCATAGCCAATTCCTATTGAAAGTTATCTTCCTCTAGAGGGCGCTTTTTCGAAACTGAGGCGGTCCCATTCATTCAAATCGTTCATGCTTTTGGTCTATGTTTTGGTCTCATTGAAGACATTTGTACTATAAAACATATACTTATTTTAATCTACCAAATGCAAGACTGATACAGACCTACAATGTAATTAATGTAAAACCGCCAGAGAAATCTCTTTAAAATGATTAAATACAAGCTTTTTCATTAATCACACCTTTCACACCAGCGCTGTGAAAGGTTACTTGTACCACGTGACGAGATTGTGTCCTTTTTAGAGCATCAGCAGCTTCAGCTGGACAATAATTTACACCCATCACAGTGTAACAAAAGCCATTCAGTACACTGCACATTCAGACAGATCAATTATTCAACTTATCAAATTGTTTATTTTTTCATAATACTTTTAACAATTCGTTATTGTTCTTCACCTCTAGAGGGAGCTAAACGACTGTGCAAGATTTCGGCTGAACGGATGTGTGTGCAAAACATCTAGCCAGGACCTTTCGTTCTGTGTGTTTCTGTATGTCTTGATAGCGTGGTCCTGTATTTATTAGAAAGTTTTAATTTTACCTTGACTTTAGGTCTTGGCTTTACCTCCTCATGGGGTTTTACTTTCCTTATGCTGTAATTTAAATGTAAACGATTTAAACAGCACAGACACCAAGGTATTTATTTTCAGTGTATTTATTGTATTAAAAATAGCAAGTTGCAAATTGAACGTCCTTTCAAACAAAACATATCTGATTAGAAGCAAAGCAGACTAACTTCATTCAACCTTTCCCTCAAAAACAGAAAGGCTAAACCATGAAGGGATGCAGTATCAGGCTACATTCAAGGCTGAAGACCAATACACCTTAAAGTAGCTTGCTGAAAAGTAAAACACAAAATTGCCTTCATTCTGAAAATAAGTACTCGGTTGGAATGAACAGTAAGTGTTTTGTGTACCTGAATGGACACAATTATTTCTGGTGGAATCCTTTGAAATTGTGTATTTCAAAGTCAAACTTTTAGTAGGTTATAAAAATGGAACATACTTAATAAATCTCTACATAAATGAAAACTAATTTTCATTCATAACATCAAACAGAACCATTTTAACAGTGCAACATAAAAGTTACATTTACAAAACCTACATAGTAATCTAATTTCAATTCACGCAAAACATTGAAACTCTAGATTCACATGTGGTTATGATTATTGTTAGTCACACATGTATCAAAAATGATTTTCAAGCCTCATCTGGCAAGACATCAACAAGTCTGAATATTCCTATGAGGTCACAAAGATACCAATTACAGATCAGACCCTGCAGCATTTCAGAGGGACAAATATAACACAGTGTGGGAAGAATAATTTCACAAAATTAGACTTCACAAGTCTTCTTTGAAATGTGAATAGGACAAAAATAAAACCATGAAGTTTGTGTCCTCTCGAACTGCTTTTGGTTTGGTTTGAAATGTCATTAGTTTTAAAATAATGAAAATACAATGGACGCTATCCAAATTATTCAATTACTATTATACCACTGCAGTCCATGTATGTTAAAGTTAAAATCAGCTGAAATCTTTCATAAACAACTGAATGGTTTGAAGCAAACACCACTTCATCAGAATGACACGTCCTCTTCATACAAATCAATGCCTTAAAAATAGAAAATGATTAAGGAATATTGGGGTGCAATAGTGAAACTATTATTATAGCTTTCATCATTTACTCACCCTCATGTCGGTTCAAACCTGTCAAAACAACTTTCAACTACTTTTGCGTTCCACAGAATAAATAAAGTCATATAGGTTGTCTGAAATGACATTAAGGTGAATAAATGATGACCATATTTATTTTTGATTGAACTATCCCTTTATATCTTGACCATGTTATAATCATTTCTATATGACACATTTGTTACTTTGTCAAGAAAAATATAACAAAACAGCAGAGGTTCAGGTTGGGATTATCAAACACATAATCCAATCATTTGACTGAATATCGGAACCCAACATCTGGCAAGTCACCTTTTTTGTGCATTTGCCTCAAAAGCTGACTGCATGGGCATGCACAGCGCAGAGTATGTCAATAGCAAGGTAACATAAAACATTGATTCACACAATGCAAGCATTTCCATTACTTTTACTATCCAGTAAGGTCTAACAGTTAAGCAGATGGTAGTCATACACATTTACAGACTAAGATATGACATCAGAATATATATCAGGGCAAGTTTACAATACATGTCTATTGGAGTTTTTGAGCAGCAAGGACCATGCAGTGTATACAGGTCTGTCCCATCATAATATGGTGTTATATACAAAACGTGCACAATTCAAATGAGGTCACCCTAACTTATGCATTACTTCTGTAAGCCACATAAAAAGATTATGTTAGAAGGAAAAGACAATTTATTGCCAAGACTTGCAGTGCGATGCACATTATTAGCTTTAGTTTGTGCATTATCAAATCCAAATTACACTTTGCTGCAAAAGCATTGGTATATTTTCAATGCAGAACATTGTTATTCCAGTTCAAAATATTTTGTTTAATAGAAAGTGAATAGGTGGACACGATCTTAAACAGAGAGATGGAACAGACTGTAAATGCAGTATAAAATATACGGTTTGAACGAGCCAGATGGATATGGTTAGTCTGTATCAACGCAAACATTCAGTTCTCATCTTAAATTACTTTAATGCACTCTTCCCTAAACCCATATGAGAATTCCTTTTTGAGGAATTCCAGGTAGACTCTTTTGTCACTTATAGTCAAATACAGTAGTTGTGATTAACTTTGTCATAAATGTCAGTTGTTCTGGGTTCTTTCAAACAATGAATACAATCATTAATGGCACCACAATGCACAATGCATGTGATGCAGACTGTGCGGATAACAGCAGGTGAAAACAATTAACAGAAATGCTACTGGAAAGTAACAGAAAAAAAATATGAATTATATCTACACTGTAACATGGGCAAGTAAAAATAATTTAAAAAAAAACAAAAACCCATGCAAATAATCTCAAACATTTGAATAATTCTTAAGAATTCTATGCACTAAGCATAGTTGAAGTCCACAAAGTTTTATATTGGCTTAATGGCAATTTGTTTTGGCCTGCACAGAAAATGATATAGAATGTTAACATAAGCTTTGATACTGGACTCATTCTTTACACCTGGAACATCCATTCATGCCAGCAGTCCTGGATAAAATGTAATTTAAAAAAAAAGAAAGAAAAAAAAAGTATTGAAACACTGGAGCTCTCTAATTCTGTTCCGCTTATAAAACCATGACTGGGCTTTAGATTTAACCATTCTTCCCTGATTCATAATCACACTCCATTAGCAAAAGTAGCAGTGATTTCCTGACTTATGCTCTCTTTGACATCTAGAGGCAGTGAATCAAAAAGGTGGTCCTCCACAATGAGACCATTTCGGCGCAATAGTCGGCACTGGCCAAGCTGTGCGGGTAGGCGATCCAGGCAGTTCCCCTTGAGCTCAAGATGAGTCAGCTGCAGCAACTGCCCAATTTTCTCTGGCAGCGACGAGATGCAGTTGTGTCCAAGGGACAGGGTACGCAACTTTGTGCATTTGAACAGCTGCTTGGGCACCACTTCCACCTTGTTTCCTGTGATAGCAAAGTGCTGTAGATTTTGGAGAAACCCCACCTCTGGAGGAATAACAACGATGGAGTTGTTACTAACATCCAGGTATCTCAGTTTAAGAAGATTGAATAGAGTGGTAGGCAAGGTCTCAAGTTTGTTATGTGACAGATAGAGGAACTCTAGGTTTTTTACGTGACTTATGGATAATGGGATGGAAATTATTTTATTGTGCCACAGTTTGAGGCAGTTAAGCCTTTTGAGGTGCTGGAAGCTGATGACCTCTTCAATGGTACGGATATTGTTCGATTTCAAGTCCAACTCCTGCAGGTTGGTCAAACTAAAAATTGCATGAGGAATCCTCTCCAGCTCACAATTGTGCAGCTCCAACTCAGCAAGGTTCATCATCTTTTTCAAGCTATTTAACACCAAGAGTTTAGTACCATCATTGTGAACCACAAGTTTGATCAGGTGGGGTGATAAGTCCGTAATGTTAGTTGGAATCTTGGTAAGGTTGCTCTTCAGATGTAGGATCTTCAGATGCCTCAAGTCCCTGAGGGACTCTAATCCTATCATTTTGTTATTCTCTGAGTTCAAGTTTCCCACCAAGTAGAGCTCTCTCAGGTTCTTCAACATGTAAACCCAAGTGGGAATCTCTGCTACGTCCGTAAACTTGACGTGAAGGCACCGGAGGTGATCGCGGAGGAAACTGAATGCAGTCTGTTCGACTTTGGCGGGGCAGTGGTAAAAGTGCAACTCGTGGAGGTTGATCATCTGGGAAATTTTTGCTGTGATACGTGCCTCTGGGATGAGTTCTAGTTTCAGGACCTCTAAATCAGTGAGGTCAAAGACCGCATCAGGAACACCTGAGAGCATGAAAAGATGCAGCTCAAGCTTATCCTGTGCATTCCGAGTCACGTGTTGCCGTAGTTTCTCAAAGGTCCACTCGTGGTTTAGGCTTATTTCCCGCAGTTTGTTCTCGCTTACCTCTGAGAGAAAGACACCAAAACGTTTTGAGTACAACTGGTCATACTGGTCCACCATGTGAAGGAGGAAAGCAAAGTCATTCTTTACGTCTGGGATATCACTAAAACTGCTTTCTTCTCGAACTTTTTCAAAGGAATACTCCTTAAGAGGCCGTCTAAACAGCCAAAAAAGAGTGTAAATGCAAACCAAGCCATAAACAAAAATTAGAACAATGTAGCTAACGAGAAGCTTTTTCAACATGAAAGCCATGTTGTGGGTGCACTTAAATTTGGCGTATCCAGTTAAATGCTTAATTTCTGGCTCACAATCGTGGTCGAATTTAATGGAGGTGACAAATGTCATGGTGTAACACAGAATCAAAATGAATTTGACAGTTTTTATTATTGTCTGAGCTACATAAAGTTTGTAGATCAAGTCGCTGTCTTCAACATGTGTGCGGAACTTCCTTACTTTCTCAAAAAGAGCTTTAGCTTGCTCTCCATCTTTCTTATCAAGTATAGTCATGCTTGGAACTTCAATGACTGGCTTCTCCGCAGAAAACTTGATGCCTGATTTTGCAAGCATGGGCGTGGACTGATTTGGACTTCCCTCTTCACTGCTGGTTGAAAGATGCTTTGGTAATGTGGAAGCTCCAGTCAATCTCTGCTTATTCTCTTCTGAGTCTTCACAGGCTGTCTCAGACAATGCCTTGGTTGTCCAAGGGGACTCAAAACACTTTCCCAAAATAGACACAAAATGCTCAATTTTGGAACTGGTCTTTGGATACTTGAACCAAAAGTTACTGCTTACCATAAGAACAATAGTGTGAATGAGAGCTAGATATGGAAAGTACTTTGAATACCATGGGAGGGCAACATGGTAGCACATCTGATTAACAAAGACATACTGCTGAAAATCCAGATTTGTTCGTAAACCTGTAGGCTGAGGTTGCCTGACAGCAGATGACTGTGGGAAGTGTTGGACAACACTGTCGGTTTGTTCTTTGCTTGTGAAAGGTGCAGCTGCCAATGTCACATGGCCTCCTTCTGTCCCTGAGCCAAGAACTTTCTCTGGTGGCCTTTCCGTGGGCACAGGGGTTCGGTCCTCCAACGATTCCAGAACAGGAAGGCAAACCACCTGATCTTTGGTTAACTGCATGGTCCCAGCAAATATGGCCAGCATAAGCATGACCACACCCAGGTAATCCATAAAGACGTCCCACCATGGTTTCAGTATCCGATAAGTTGGCTGGATATCATTTAGAGAGGCAACTTCTGTGAGGGTAAACATTCCTACATGAAGACATACAAACAAGTATTTAGTATACAGTATTATCAATGACAAATAAAAATGCCCATAAATGACAAATCTTTAAAAAAAATCTATTTTGAAAAAACACATTTAACCAATTTATTTACATTTTTTGAAATTTAAAAAAAGTGACGCTTTGAGCGTCACACTCTCATCGGATATGTCTTTGATTGGCTTCAATGATCAACAATTGAAAAACATATTGTAAATTAGGGCTGGACGATTAATCGAAAAGTAATCGAAACCGAAATTCAGAACCTCTAACCGACGTAATTTTCCCATGTCGGTTATTTCGGTTTTTTAATCCTGTTAATACTTCCCCCTTAAAAACATAACTGCGTGTGTAGCCACGTGACTCCGCCCCGTCCAGTCAGTGGCATAAAAGCAAAACACGGAGGTGAACGCCGGTTCAACACATAGTGATGGCTCGCGAGCGGTGAGCCTTGCGTCTTCACTAAACTTTGTCAGTTGTATTTGTTTTATGGTTTGGACATTCAAGCGATTAGACGATCGGATGTGTATTATTATATCGAGCTACCGCGCTCGCATAGATATATACATAATTATATCTATGCCGCGCTCGCGCAGCTGCATGTGGCACGAACACTCATACAAACAGCTGCGCAAAACGTGAAGATCGCGCGCACACAGAGGAACGCAGAAACTTGTTGTCAGCGCTGTCCTGTGATTTATCACTAAAATAGCTTAGAAACTCAAAAGTTATAGCATCTATTTTTTTCTACTTTTGAAGGAACTATTTACAACCCACAGCTTCACAATTAATAGAGAGACGGTATGACTAATTCACACACGCAATCACTACTGGTACTGTGCTAATTTATCTTTATCTGATTTACAACGAGCAGAAACCTGTAAGAAATGTTACAAACCATAGATAAAATAACTGCTGATAGTGAGCTATGATGTCAGATCACTCTTTCAACAGGAAAAAAAAATATCCCACCTTAATAGTCAATCATAGGCTATTTACAGTACAAACCTTGTCAGTGAACTATGAGGGCAAAAAAAAAAAAAAAAAAAAATCAGAAATAAAATAACCGTTCATTAATCGTAATCTAGGTAAAATGTTCAATTAATTGAGGTTTTGATTTTAGGCCATAATCGTCCAGCCCTATTGTAAATAGTCATCACTGAGGCTCTTCTCCGAGCGCTCACACAGATACACACAGGAGCATTTGAAAGTAGGCGTCTATCGCAGACCAGTATGCTTTGTATACATTGAATGTGATTATACACATATTAAACATTTAAAAACGTAATAAAAAAAAAAAAAAGTTAACAAATATTATGATTTAATTAATAAATGTAATTTTGGGGGAGTCACAAGTGTAAAAAAAAAAGTGTGCTTCATTTTTGCTCATTATTTAAGCAAATAAATCAAGTGTCTCAATGTTATGTGCATTGCTATGTGAAATACAGGCTTGACACAACATAAGTCTCACTCTCAAATTCTATTAAATCAATGTACAAATGCAAGGAGTGGCCTAATACAACACTAAAGATAACAAATGGTTCCATTGCTTGGGGAGACACCCTAGTGTCTCTGCCCTGTATCACTTTCCACAGCACAGAGCTTGATCAGTGCTCAGGCACTAAAGCACTGCATTAGACTTCCTTATTAGATTATCATCCTTAGTGGGCCTATACTGTACTGCATGAAAACAATAGTACTGCAGTGGTGAGTCTAGCCAAAGACAATGTTGTCTTTAATATCATGTTGCAAGACTATGCTCTAATATTCAGGCATTTTGCAGGGGTAGTATTGATGTGTGGAGCTCGACTTTCACATTGCTAAGACTTAACCATAAACATCCAATAGGCAAAACTGAGTGACCTTCTCACTGTCAAGGAACAATTGACTGAATGTCATGATGATTAATTAACTTGTATTTCACTTGGCTAATCAAGCTGTTATTTATATAAATCATAAATGTCAGTGTTTTGAGAAAGATTAATTCATTGCTGTATGATTGAGTTATTCTCCTTGAAACAGTCTGTTATCAGATTACATGTAGTATTATTTAATGCTTTTAATTTTTCTACCATGAGGCCTTAAGCGCATAATTTACAGCCTCTATGGTCTACTAATAAAACAAAGTCTAGACTTGCTTCACAAGACAATCACATTCCTTCTATTCATCACACCAACTATTCAAGTCACAAGCACTTTGTTCTTGTGCTTTGCCTGTCCTACAGATCTTTCGTTCAAGCCTTACACTGGCTTTGATGTCAACATGCCAACTGTAAGGAAGATGTAAGAATCTAAGAAGGATAAGCAAACGGTTTAAGTTTAAAATACATTATATTTTGTATTTCAGTTAATAAACATAAAAGTACAGTGTATGTGTCACAGATGAACATCTTTAAAGGGGTGCAATCCAATCCAGCTGTAGTAGCTGTAAATGCTGAAGTCCTAACCATGTGTTTTCCTCTGGATTAATTAGTCTCTAATTTAGTGCAATTACACAATAGCTTATTTTGTCAAGTCAGACTGCCGTAAACAATTATTACTTTCTTTCGCGTTTTGACTTGGGTTAAAAAGGAATCATGATTTCTCAAAAGGCACAAAATAATTATGTACTGATGCATATTACATGGCAGCATAGAGATGCATTCAAATCAAAACCCCAAATTCTGGCTGGATATTTCAACATGTTGATCTATTTTGGCAGATCTGTCATTTTATAAGTGTAAACATCTGTAGAGTCAATCCATATAAGTCTATCAAATAAAGTAGAAATTGAGAGCAGAGCCACCAGCGAGACTGTGGATAATATAAAGTCACCTAATAAATTTAATGCTCAAAGACTGGCAAAGTAGGGTTCAACAAGACTTCAGAGAACATCTGAGAATTGCTTTTCCTACTGCTTACTCAAAATAATTTGCTATACATCAGTTCGCAAGATCTACAGCTGGAAGGTTACACACACTAACCCTATGAGCTGAGAAGTGTTTGCAATTTTTTTTTTTTCTAGAATAGGCCTATTTTGTTCCCTCCATTGACAGCTACTCAACTACTACTTTGACACTTCAAAAGTAGCTTCAAAAGTAAGTTCATAAACAGATTGTAAAACTAATCCATATGAATTGAGAGGTTTAGTCCAAATTTTCTGAAGAGGCAGGATCACTTTATATGATGAATAGATTTAATGTAGGCTTTTATTCACATATAAACATTGATCAGTGAACATGAACAAAAGCTCAACCGAACCTGCTTGATGCGTGAGAACAAACCTGTTGCGGAAGCTCAAACATACTGCGTAACACACGAGAATGAACCTCACTGGTTCTTGCACGTCAAGCGAACATGCTTTAGCTTTTGTTTACCATAACTCATGTGTGCGTTGATGAATGTTTATGACAGAATTTTCATTTTTTGGTGAACTAACCCTTTAGGCTAAAGGCTTTGTGGCACTTACAATACGTAGCTGTGACTGCAATGTTTTAGTAGTCTGATATATTCACCAGTATTCTGAGTTCAGGATGAGACAACATGTTTGTCCACACAATGATATGTTAAAGTGTTTAGAATGCCTATTTTGAAAGATTTGCTATTTCGTTTGATGCTGATAGTGGCACAGAAATTTCATTTTTAAAGAAAAATTTAAGATAAATGTTTTCTTCTGAAAATGAATTAACTGTTTCCTAATAATTAATTTAATTATCTGAAAATACAGTAGGTAGTCTAAATTCAATATTTCAGAACATTTTTTGAAAATAAAACTAAATCTAATCAGTATGGATCAGTCTGGATGAGCGAATAGATTCGGACCAATAAATCAGAAATGCATCATTAATTGTGGGCTTTCACTAATTTTTACCAGTCTATTGTGATAAAAAGCCTCAGTAATAACCTCACCTGCGTAACACGTCCCTAACCCCCAAAAAAACACTATTACCATCACGGCTAGCCTTATTTAACCTCCGTCTGAGCATTTACCCCGTAACTAGGTCATGGCTGCAGCTGTTATTCTCATTTGCTGTGTCTCGAACAGAAATTTTAAATGACAATGCTACTAACCAATCATGTCTCTTCATGTTATCCAGCAGATTTCAGTGTTGGGGAAACCATTTGTGACCCATATGTACAGGTTTCTGTAGGTCAATGAGTTAAAAGTGTTGTGCAATAATAGTGTGTATGTATTTAACACTAAATATCCACACCAAAAAGGTTTATGTGGCAAATAAATATAAGCATAGTTTGTATGTGTAGAAAAAAAGGATGAAAGGCTGAAACTTAAATTGAACATCTGTTCATATCTGCCAAGATATGAAAATCAAGAAGTTGAATCTTGAATATCAAATCTAGAATAATAAATATGTTGAATATCTTCTGCCCATAAATATGATAATCCGATATCAACAAATGTGTCTCAAAAACACAGCAAAAGAGACTGGTAAATCTAAACCAAACTGGATAAATTCCCACTTTTTTTTTTTTTTTTAATTAACACTTTGACTTCTCCACATTTGTTGTGTCAAGTACTAACTACAGTTCTGTTGGATAAACTTTTGGCAATTGGCAACGATAAGTGTTCAACATAAAACAAATGATGTAATATGTATTATGTAGAATTTGTAACTTCTAATCAGAGACCTGAAATTTATGTAAATGTGTTATATATTAGCCTGTGCAACTGTTTGTATAGTCAATACAATTTGTCCGGTCTCATTCAAACACTGGCCAAAATGTCTTGCTTTAAATGCTCTGAACTACTCTGACCACCTTCACTAACATAACCTTAAGATATGATACTCGACTAAATGTAAAATTTCAGCAATGTATGCTTAACATAACGTAAAGTTATATACTTACTGTCTCATATAAACGTCATCAAACGTCATCCATGCCCACTTTAATTCCTGAGAATCTGAAACACATTTCATCCACTTGTCCTTGCAGTAATGGGGACACTGTTGTAGACAAATATACTGTCCGTTCGCGTGGGAGACGTCATTTTTGAGCGCATTTACGCCATTGTGTTTCTATACCGGGTCACGATATGTAAACGACAAAGATTTGCTTTCCAAAGACAGGTAAACAGCGAGCAGAACGCGACTTACAGGAATGGACTGGAATATTCCCTATGAACGCAATCCGGTGTCTTGTCATGTCTTCGTGGTTCTGTGCAGATTAAAGCGGTTCAGGCAGGAAACCATTAGAGGTCTGATGATACTGTTGTGTAAAAGCCGCAAAAGTGTCGGTACAAAAGGACAACTTACTAATCATTTACCAGAGAGGGCTTAATGCACATGTAAGGGTCCTCGCTCATCTCATTATTGTGGTACATTCAGTGCCGCGCGCACAGCAGCAGAGTCAACCAGTCTGCACCAGTTCCCTACACTGCATATCCGCCACATTTAAACCCCACACAAACACACATTTACAGGCTGATACATACCTCAAACCGAAGCTGTCATTTTAAAAACGTCAAAGCTTCCACTATGTCCATGTGTGTGCGATATGAATAATGAGAAATGTCTGTAATAAACAGAAATGTGCTGTCAAATAGAGGAAGTGTGTGGAGGCGGAGCTAAAGTTTACGGGAGGATTTACGCGCGAAACACCTGACCGGTATTCTGAAGTTACTAGGCAACCAAACCCCGTTTGTTACACTTGAACTGTTACAAGGTTGAAGTCACTTACCATCAATAGAGTACAAAATTGGGTCTAAAGTAACCATCAGAACAATGTTCAATTCTGTGAATTATATTATGTAGGTTTGATATAAGCTTGTATTTTTATGTATTTTCTAGGCTTGTATAGGTTATAAAATAAGTAGACACGTTATTAAATGTAAAAAAAAAAAAAAAAAATTTTTTTAAATGGTACCATGGTTGCATATTTATTCTAAATTAAGCTGTCATTCAGAAAGGCTTATTTCAAATATTGGTTTGTAAATAATTATAGCCTATTTATTATTTGGTAAAGTGGCATGTGTGATGAATTTGATTGATTGAGACTGATGAATGCAGTCAGTACTAAAATGTGTAAAAAATTAAATAAATAAATAAATAAAATTAGCATCAGAGATTGTTACAGATTAAGCATCGATTTAAAATAAAGGTGGCTAAAAATGTTTATGGTATATCAGCTAAATGTTGTACCTATTGATTTTGTCACCTTAAGCATGCATAGAACTATAGGTGAATATTTCTTTTTTTAAATATACAATTATATTTTTATAAAAATGTAAACAAGAGGCAAATACAAATACAAAGCCTAGTTATTACCAGACACCATTAATAGAACAATTAGGGAAAAACTCACCCTATATGTCAGGTAAATACAGTACATACCTTTGCATGCATTCTGTCTTGTTTATATGTAAATGAAATCCTTTATGTTTTACAAGTGAACCATATGGTTCTAAATAAGATTAAAGAGACTTTGCCTTCCCCACCCCACTGGGCAGCCAGATCCTGTGGGGTTGTATTTAATTGCCACATGAACCTTTTGGTGTGGGTCATATTTAGCCTTAAAGTGCAGGTGGTTGTAGATGTTTTGTTTGACTAAGCACCTGCGTATACACAGATGGAGACAAAAGACAGATATCCAAAAAAAAAAAAAAAACTCCCAGATCTAAGTCTCAGAGTTTGATTGAAACAGAGGGTGACAAGGTGAATCCCACATTCCAATTTGTGCTGCAGGCAGATTCTGGCTATGAGGTTTCTTGGCACTCAAGCTCTTGCCTCTTAAGCTATAATAGGTTGTTCTAAAGAAAATACTGTGAAAGACTGACTAAGCTTTAACTTTGATGACTCGTCTTTAAAATGACAATTTAATGCCTGGTTTCACAGACAAGGCTTAAGCCTAGTCCCAGACAAAAATGCATGTTTGAGCCAACTGAAAGCAACTTGCACTGACATATCTTAAAATATGTCAGTGCCATTGTTTTGTCTCAAGATGCACACCAGTAATTTTTATAAGGCAAAGGCATGTTTATAAAAAATACTTAAATGTCCAAATTGAACTAAGGCCTAGTCCTGTCTGTGAAACCAGGCCAATTTTTTTATAAAGAATAAATGGGAAAGACTGTGGAACAGCAATAAATATTTTAGTTATGCTTATAGATTTTGAATCTATACCTATTTATTTTGCATCATTTATTTTTCAAATCAGTTTTCCTCTAATCACAACCTTGCAAGTATCCTTGTGCTTCTATCCACAGCTTCACTTTGACAGCTGCTGCACATTGCCTTTTCATGGTTGAACAGAGATCCATCTTCTCTTCAGGGTAATTTTTCAAGATCATATACTGTCCAGGGTCATCAGCAAGATTATAAAGGCCTGAGGTCCGCTGCAGAACCTTCTCACTCTTGAATACAACACGAATCACAGACCTGCAAAAATTCTCCACAGACAACAGATTAATGAACTTACTCATCACTATTGCAACATGCTCTATTTTGCAGTAAAACACTTGCTAATCTAAATATTAATAATAATAAAATTGATTCACTCCCTGCGGTCCCCCCTAGGGGTCACGGCCCCCTGGTTGAAAGCCCTTAAAGGGTTAGTTCACCCAAAAATGAAAATAATGTAATTTATTACTCACCCTCATGCCGTTCCAACCCCTAAGACCATCGTTAATCTTCGGAACACAAATTAAGATATTTTTGTTGAAATCCGATGACTCCATAGCTAGCAATGACATTTCCTCTCTCAAGATCCATTAATGTACTAAAAACATATTTAAATCAGTTCACGTGAGTACAGTGGATCAATATTAATATTATAAAGTGACGAGAATATTTTTGGTGCACCAAAAAAACTAAATAACAACTTATTTAGTGATGGCCGATTTCAAAACACTGCTTCAGGAAGCTTTGGAGCATAATGAATCAGTGTGTCGAATCAGTGGTTCGGAGCGCCAAAGTCACGTGATTTCAGCAGTTTGGCGGTTTGACACGCGATCCAAATCATGATTCGATATGATACAACAAAAATATCTCAATTTGCATTCCGAAGATTAACGAAGGTCTTACGGGTATGGAACGGCATGAGGATGAGTAATAAATGACAGAATTTTCATTTTTGGGTGAACTAACCCTTTAAAGATCTACATTTGGGCTGCATTTGAAATAGCATACTTCCCTCTATAGTAGGCGAAGAGTGATAAAATAAGCATGTCTGAATTCACATTCAATTCACACCCGGATGGCCTACTTCTTCCGGCGTGATTCTTAAGTGTGCCTACGATGGACACTTTACTATCCCATGAGGCCACGGAAGAGGATTTGCAAATGGCGGTGACGCAACTGATGCTGGTAAGTCACGTGATAAGGGCAACATGGTGAATGTATTCATACTATGTAGAACATAATTCTTTAGTGACCGTAATGTAATTACTTATTCAAAATAAGTACCTACTCAAGAGAGTATGCGATTTCGGATGAAGCTTTGGTCCATGGAATCCTGCATGCTAAGGGTTGACAAGGGATAAAGCAAGATTTAAACATCTCCATCTTGTTGACAACATAGTTTAGTTGTACTCTCTATTTTAGGGTGCAAGTACTTATGTGCCTGCCTTAGATCTTTACATGGTGTTGTATTTCAGGATGGGAATTAAACAAGATATGTTCTAAAAGGGATTTGCTGTTCACTTTAGTCAAAGTTAGAAGTCATGCCACAAAACACAGAAAGCTGTATGCTTATTGTTGTAGCTATTGTTATTAAGCTGACCTCTGCTGATGCATAAAGAACTTGGTCTAATTTGGAGAACATATTATACAGAAAATAGAGATTTTCTCCTTCCCTGATATAAAATCTATCTTTTACCATCAAATTTACCATTATTTGTATCAAATAACCACATGCAACATGCAAAGGAGAGGTAATGCCTTTGAAAGTGGCTGAAGCTATAGTATGTACCCTCTTGGGTTTTCACTGTATACCAGGTCATGATACATCTATCAATAGCCATGTCCATCACAGCTGATCATGTGACAGAAACATGAGATATGATGGGAGACAACACCCACATACAAATTGTTGTGAATTCAAGTGATTATTTAAATGCATTATTTTTATGCATGTGAATTTGTGTCCATTTGACATTTAATTTTCAGTGTTTTAACAGATATGACCCAGACATATTCAAATAATGTCCTCCTCATCATACTGTCCTCTCTCCAAAAAACTAAATTCTAAAATTGGCATCTTGTTTGCAATTGCTTTTTTAATATCAGCAACTTTCTGGTGTGGGCAAGCATTTAGGAGGTCAGCAAATTATCCTTAAACATTGCATAGACTCAAATCCCTGTTGCATTTCCTGCACAATACTGCCACCTGGATGACAACTCTCCCTTGAGAATTACAAAACAAAACTGAACTCAACACAAGGGACAAAAAAAAATGCATTTTATTTATACCGTTTTACAAATTATAAACACTTTGGTAGAATGCAAATGATACAAAACAGAAAAAAATAAGGCATATGGGTGTACTGCATTATGTCAGCACCTATATCTAATGGCAAGAATCTACATCCTTCATTTTATGCATAGATTTGCACTTTGGCATTCATGCCATTATGACCTTTAACATGCAGACACAAGACCAAAACAGCAACTAACCTTCCAAACCCAAGACAGGTCTTGTGTTTAAAAAAAAAAAAGGGAAAAAAAACCTACACATGATCCAAAGCTATTCATATAGATAATATTACTGAAATACAACACGAAAAACACAAAAATGCCTGGTGATCTACATAGCTCAAGTATTCAGTCTTAACTTCTTATAGCGCCTTCTTCTAAGGTGTATGAATTCCGAGACAATACACGTGAAACACTGATTCAATACTTGTTTGTTATGATGGCAATGTAACTGGCAGTCTGTAGAAAAGGCCACATGCTGATCTCAGTACATCAGATGAGTCACCTCTCCCAAGGCAAGATCAGATCAGAGACAATGTAATTACCATGTACATGACATAAAGACACTCTTCTAAGATCTCTGAGTAGCTAAGAGAAAATACTTAGGAAACTTAAAGTCTACCTGATTTGTCTTGGTGCACCTTGCGAGATCGTTGACTATTTATTTTTTGCATAAAGGACAATATAAAAGAATACATTCTTAAAATGCATTTGTTTGTATATAATCCTAGAGCTTTTTTCCTTAAGTTTGCATGAAATAGAAACAATTACAGCGTACAATACAAGATTGACAAATACTCTTCTTGACTAATATGATGATTAAAATGTCTATTATAGTACATTGTTGGTTTACGAGAAAACATTTTTGTACAATAAAAGGCTAAGATAATGTAAGAGAAATCCCTTCTGCATCTGGATTCTGTCTTGCACTGGAGAAGTCAAATCAGAGTAATTGTTTAAACTAAGCAAACCACAGCAGGATAAAGAACCCTTTAAAAAAAGCTATATGACAGTTAAAGCTGGTACCATATACTGCAATGTGGTTCTCTTTATCTGCCCAGGATCTACTACCAACAGCTGTAAAACTTGTTTAACCTTAAAACAGTGATGCAAGGAAAAACATGTTAAGTCTACCTGAGAAACACATGCATAAGGATCCTGCTTTCCAAAAGGTTTATAATTAAAGTAAAATGCGGGGGGGGGATTACATGAACTGTAGGTTTTCCTATCATATATACTTCAAATCCTTGCAAAGTTTTATATACACATTAAACAAAAAGTAAAATAAAAGGAATGTTAAAGTTTCCAGTGCAAATTCTAATATCACTATTTCCAGTGCAAAACATTACAGTACTTGACCTGTAAAAGCTTAATGGATTATGAAAGCAAATGTCAGTCATATGTAGTGAAAGCATTCATTGGAACTGCATCCCACTGTCTATAAATGAATCCCTGTCGTAAGTTGTCTATTTTTATGACTTACAGATTAAAAAAAAAAAACTTTAGAGTCTTAATTTTTTTATTTTACTTGACTTCTTTTTCATAATATACAATATAAGGCATTAGAAGGTGTTTATCCCTAGATATTTCTATTTTTGCATTAAAAGGCCATTAAGCACAAGTCCAGCTTTAAAAATGAAATTGTAAGTACTCACCCATATAGATCACAATACATACTATAGGACGGAACACCTGGAGTCTCTTAAGAAGTCAGATTACAACATTTGGCATTAGAGCAAAGCAGTCACTCTGCTTGCATTTGCTCCCTGATGTCTGAAGGCAGCGTCTCAAACAACACGTCTTCTACAACAAGTCCATTGCGCTTTAAGGCGCGACAAGAGCCAAGTTCAGCTGGTAAGAACTCAAAATGATTACCCTTTAACTCCAAGTGAGTCAGTACACCTAGGAAAGAAATCTTTGGTGAAAGGACAGACAGCATGTTTCTGCCAAGCTTCAAAGTCTTGAGCTTCTTACAAAAGAAGAGCTCATCAGGAATATTTTCGATTTTGTTACAACTGACAGAGAAGTATTGAAGGCTCTGTAGAACGCCTATCTCTGGTGGAATAAAACGGATGTCATTGTTGGAAAGATCGAGGTAGCGCAGTTTGTTGCAGAGGAACAAGTGTGAAGGTAGGATCTCGATCTTGTTATGGCTAAAGTAGAGGCGCTCCAAGCTCCCGAGTTTTTTTATGTGTTCAGGTATAAAAGTGATGGCGTTGTGCCAAAGCTTTAGACTGGTCAGCTTACGGAGGTGCTGGAAGCTGAGGATCTCTTCAATGGAGCGTAGATTGTTCTCCTTCAGATCCAATGTCTGCAGATTAGTCAGGCTGAAAATGGCATGTGGTATGCGTTCAAGGTCGCAGTGCACCAACTCAAGTTCTATTAGATTCACCATCTTTTTCAGGTTGTTAAGCATGACCAGCTTGGTGCCATCATTGCAAATACAGAGGCGTTGTAGATGGCTGGCCACATCCACGATGGACTGAGGGATCTTGGTGAAGTTGCTCTTGAGTGCCAGGGTCTTCAGCGCTTTGAGCTCTCGTAAAGAGTCCAAGGTTACGTTCTTTGACGCATCAGAACTCAGAGAACCAATCAGATGGAGCTCTTCCAAGTTCCGCAACACATACAACCACTGTGGAAGTTCACGGCCATCATCAAACTTCACTCGCAACACCTTCAAGTTCTCCTTGAGGAACGAGGTGGCTGCACTGTGGATCTTGAGTGAGCACTGGTAAAGGGAAAGCTCCTGGAGATCCTCTAGTTGGGCAATGGCTGCTGGTATGGTAACATTATTAATGATCTCAAGCTTCAAAGACTGCAGCTCTGTCACCTCAAAGATGGTATCTGGGAGACCAGACAGCATGAAGAGTTGAAGTTCTAGCCTGTTATTGCTGTTGGTTTGCAGCTTCTGCCGAAGCTTGTCAGCAGTCCACTCATGGTTAAGGTTGAGCTGTTTCAGCTTGTTTTCACTCACCTCTGACAGAAACACTGCAAATCTCTTGGAATATAGGGGATCATACTGATCAATCATGTGCAACATGAAAGCAAAGTCGTTCTTTACATCTGGGATGTCATCAATTCCAGTCTCTTGCCTAACATATTCAAAGGAGTACTCCTTGAGAGAAATATAGAACAGCCAGTAGGATGTATAAAGGCATGTGAGTCCATAAACCCCAACAAAACACAAATAACAGTAGGAGAGCTTAGAGAACAAGTGGGCCATAGTATGATTGCAACAGAAGTACCGGTAACCCGTCATGTCCTGCATGTTCTCAGTACAGGTAACATTAAACCTAACCTTTGACACCAGAGCACTGTTGTACGCAATTATAAGGATAAACTTGAGCACTTTTACAACAGTCTGACGGACATACATCATATATAATATATCACCCTCCTCCACATGTAGGCGGAATTTTTTGACCTTCTCAAACAAGGCCTTGGCTTGCTCTCCTTCCTTCTTGTCAAGGACACTTGCTGCTGGCTTGTCAACAACAATCTTTTCAGGAATTGATCTTAAAGACTGAGTCTTCTCCAGGTTGCCCTCTACAATTGGAGTATCAAGGTTTGACCTACTGGCACTGTTCTTCTTGTTGTCCTTCTCCTCAGGATTCTCCCCAGACACTTCTGACAGTGCTCTCGTAGTCCATGGAGAGTCAAAACACTTTCCCAGGATGGATATAAAGTGCTCAATTTTAGAGCTGGAGCCAGGAAACTTGAACCAGAAATTGCTGCACACCATGAAAATTAGGGTATGTATGAGAACCAGGTAAGGAAAGTACTTGGCATACCAATGAAGTGCCTTTTCGTAGCACATTTGGTTTATGTAGTTATACTGCTGAATATCCAAGTTGGTCTTCAGTCCTTTCAACTCATGGACAGGCACTAGCGCTACATGATTTGTGGAAGGAGGTGGGCACATCAGCTCTGTCTGGTTTGGTGAGAACGTCCTTTGAGGAAGGCATATGATTTTGTCCTGCATCACCTAAAAGAATAAAAGAATATAGTTATCAGAATCAACACAGTAAAATCAAGACATACTGAGACTATTGCTGAGTTTCCATCCAAATGTTTTGCATTTTTGTATAGCACATTTCTGAAATCTGACTAAAGAAAATGCAAACATTGCCACCAAATGCATTATGCACATTATCTTGAGGGAGCTCGTCTGTATTATTTTTCATGGAGCTGCTGAATGAACTTGCACCAGGGAGAATTATATTTGCCATTCTGAAGCAATAAGTCATAGTGTTATTAAATGCTGCCAGGAGATATGCAGAATCACACAAGTGCATTAGCTCATATTTAATGAACACCATCAGACATCAGAATTTATGTGGATACTAGGGTTATAACGGTACACGTATATTCGTACTGAACATTTTTGGTACAGGTCTTAAGGTTCAGGACGCATGTGTACCAAATAAATGCAGTGTTGTTTTAAAGGGTTAGTTCACCCAAAAATGAAAATTCTGTCATTAATTACTCACCCTCATGTCGTTCCACACCTGTAAGACCTTCGTTCACCTTCGGAACACAAATTAAGATATTTTTTATAAAATCCGATGGCTCAGTAAGGCCTGCATCGCCACCAATAAAACTCCCTTTTTCAATGCCCAGAAAGCTACTAAAAACATATTTAAAACAGTTCATGTGACTACAGTGGTTCAACTTTAATATTATAAAGCGACAAGAATACTTTTTGAATACTACTCAATAGTTCACGTGACTTTGGCAGTTTAATTCATGCTCCGAACCACTGATTCGAAACAAAAGATTTGTTAAGCCTCAAAGCTTCAATAAGCAGTATTTTGAAATCGCCCATCACTAGATATTGTTGAATGAAGTTGCTATTTTGTTACTTTTGGCGCACAAAAAGTATCCTTTTCGCTTTATAATAATAAAGTTGAACCACATGAACTGTTTTAAATATGTTTTAGTAGCTTTCTGGGCATTGAAAAAGGGAGTGTTATTGCTGCCGATGCAGGCCTCACTGAGCCATCAGATTTGATCAAAAATATCTTAATTTGTGTTCTGAAGATCAACAAAGGTCTTACAGGTATAGAACAACATGAGGGTGTATATGAGTAGATGAGTAATAAATGACATATTTTTCATTTTTGGGTGAACTAACCCCTTTAATTGCTTTCCCTGAATATAAAAAATAAAGATGAAAGCTAATGAACCTCAAACACATCAGTGAACAAACAGATAAACCTCAGATAGTGTATAACAGTAGATGAGGCCCATTTGATGTATTGAATTTCCAATACCACACCACCTTTAGATTGCCAGGAACAATGTAACAGTATCAGATGAGAAGCATCTCTTTTAAGATAACTATTTTGGTCTCTGACATCAGTGTTGTGACTCAGACAGGAAATGAGAAATCATTACACTGGTCACTTGAATTCTAAAGGGAGGTGAAATACCTTTGGGTTAGCAGGAAAAAGTCCTCAACAACTACTCAATTTTGCATTAAATATTTTTAAAGGACACACCAGGCAGAAAAAAACAACAACTTTTCACTAGAAGTGAAAAGCAGTAAACAAAAGCATTCTGTATTCGTTTCAAGATGTGTGCCCTTCCCCCCTTTTCCTGCAAAACAGTTTAGCTCCTCTGGTAATTGCCATGTGGTTTCTGCCTGCAAAGGTAATGAAAAACAAGAAAAATCAGCTAAAAAGAAAGGAAAAGAGAATTAGCTCTATACAGCACTATAGTGTTTACAGAACAAAAGGCAGACTGCAGAGTAAAGCCTGCTAATGAAGCATCAGCAGCTCTGAACATGGCATCTCTGCAGTAAAATGGATGCGAGACGCAGCAGCCCCAAGTGGCTAATAAAAAGCGCATTATGATTATGCACTACAGGCCACTCAAAGTGCCTCCAGTCAAACATGGTCATTTAGCAAAAAAAAAAAGAGGCTGTTTATTCCCCCTTCAGAACCATGGGATTATGCAATGGCATTAGTAAAATAATTAATTAGGACAATTATTACTACCTTCACTGGGATCATCATTAAAATCCAGTTACAATTTACAATTTGCAACACATCAAACAGCTGTGCCATTCTTCGATGCACACCTCCAGGGACAGTGGGGATATCCCCACCCTAACAATGGGTTCCTGTTTGTTGAAACTAAAAATAATTTAGGATCATCTAGAGGAATTAAAACAGAAGGGCAAACTTGCAGCTTGTTAGCTCCACCCACTAGTTTATGAGCTCGGGTAGCTAGGCTACAGGAGTCATTTTGTGTTTATAGAGGGGCCACCATGAGGGGAAGGAGGGGTAATCTTTTCGTGTGTGGTGACTGGAATTTAGCTATTTTCCGTTAGCAAGCTCCCACTTCTTTATGCAGTATACACTGCCCAACAGTGGGCTGTTCATGCACAGAGGAAATCCATTTATGGTGTGAAGTCATTTATTATTCCATTGCTGTTTATCAAGGAAGACTGTATGTTTCAGTTCTGCTTAAAGTGGAAATTAAGCAGTCAGTCAAGTTAACATTATTTAGTAAATGGATTTCCACTCTAATAAAAAATTATATAACAAACACAATAAATGTAACTAAAAAAAAACAAAAAACGATGTTTTGTTATAGCTTTTGTAGCAAGGCTGCGGCCATCTTGCAGTATTACAACCTGTGACGTCACAGGGTTGGTTGTCTCTGTTGGATTAATAATGATTATTATAGTTTCGATTCTGGTCTTTGATTTTTTTGCTTAATTGCTGCAATCGTTACTAGTGATAGATAAATCCATAATATCTGTCTCCAAGAAGATGACCAATAGAGGGCTCCAGTGCTATTTGCAAGGCAATTTAAGGCTGATGATTAAAAAAATAAATAAATAAAAAATAAGTCAGGACTCCAGCAGTGAAAGAAAAGTTGGTTAAAACTTTATTGTACAGAATGCAAAAGGATCAAAAACAAGATAATGGCAAGATTAGGGATAACGTTTGGAGATTATCCTGATTGGTAAACGTAGAGTCAAGGTAAGAAATCATTATTTTGCGTCAGCTTGTTGTGGAATGACAGAGGGGCATTATAATGGTTGTCATTCATTTTAATTTCTGACAGTCATTTTGGCAACATATTGTATATCCAAGTATAACAATGGAAATCTTGAGGTGGTGGGGGTTGTCTGAATGTGTATCGGGAAGCGAAGCAACTGTTCTCCCTTTCAGTTTATGAAAATGTACTCTTTTGCCCTTTGCTTTAACACTGTAAAACTAATTTTACATCCAGGAGCAATGCAATAGTGGTCCAGTTTCCATCTTTCACTGTCTCTGTCTTTATCTTTCACTATCTGTCCTCCACTGTCTATCTCTCTGTATGTTCAACTCCGGTAAGACAACCAACCCTGTGACATCACAGCAAGTGTAGTACTGCATGATGGCGGCGCCCTTGTTAGAAAAGCTATAACAAAACTAGGGATGTGGAAGACTAGCCGACTAGTCGATTAAGCGATAGTGCTATTGCTAATCGACTTGGAAAATACTAGAAAAAAAAAATTTGAAGGATTTTGAAGGCTTACATGTTATGTCAAACAAGTATAACAATTAAGCTTGCTTGAGGGACAATACGGTATGAAGTTTTATAATCGGATTAAAGGAGAAACATTATGAATGAAACTTACTTTACACTTGAACAGTTGCTATATCAACATCCTAACAACAAGAAAATATGGTCAAGTAATGAATAGTTGTCAGAACACGTCAAGCTTTTCTTGCGATTTTGCCGCCTGTCATGTGTACAGATACTTTCCATACATGAGAAGCATGTTCATGTTCATGACTTACTTACAAACTTTTATTTGAGGAAATCTGTTTATAATGGGCTATTAGGTTTGAACTTATTTGTCCTGCAATGCCTATTGATTTATTGATTTGATTAAATGGCTAATGTTGCTTGTTTAAAGGGCACCTATTATGCAAAATTCACTTTTACATGGTGTTTGACCATAAATGTGTGTTGGCAGTGTGTGAGCAAAACCACCCTAGAATGTAAAAAAAAACACTGGGTGGATTTTTCTCAATCTCAATAATTCATAAGCACTGTCTCAGAACGCCCTGTTCTAAGATTGCTCTCACTGTGACGTAGAATTGCGCTAAGCCCCACCCACGTGGTTTGATTGACAGTCTGGTTTTGGCATAGACCCCACCCTCGGTGATCGGTCAACCATCCTCCATTGTTTCAACGACAGCCGGTAATGTCTCCTAAGAAACATAAGTGTTCTGTTGTGGGATGTAATAATGAACATAGTAGTTTTCACTTACTTCCGACATCAGAGCCACTGAAAACGCAGTGGATGGATTTTATTTACGAAGGAAAGGCGCCACTCAAAATTCCAAAATACATTTATGTTTGCGCAAATCATTTTTTGACTGACTGTTTTGAGAACGAGGGTCAATTCAAAGCAGGTCTTGCTTCAAAGTTAATCCTCAAGTGTGGATCGTTGCCTACTGTTCGCGATCCAACGTCACCTCCAGAAGAAGTAAGTGTATTTAATGTTTTTTGAGCAAATAGTCATTTCAGTCGATGTCAGCCAGTTCAATAACAAATGCGTCTAAAGTTGTTGTTGTCGTCGTAGAATGTCTGTGTATATAATTTAAACCTTGTTTGTATAGTGTGTATCCACACGTATATATATATTTTTTTTTTTTAAAGATATTGTATTAAAAACTGTGTATGTTTTCCGGGATGGTCTACCATACATGATGGAGTGACTTGAAGTTGTTTCATCCGTCTTGTAACCTTTGATACAACAAATAGCGTCAGACAGTTTTATGTCACGTATTATTTTTTGCAACAATTACAAATGTAAATAAATTAATACCTGTTCTATCTTCCTGCAGCATATATTTTCTGGTTCTGTAGCCATCTTCTCACATTTGCCACATAAGCACCTGTACGACAAGTAATGTCAACATGACGCAACCGTTCCCTCGCATAAATATAATTTCGTTTGTACTTAGCAAACGTTATCACAGTATTTGTGTTTGTAGTTTCAAAAAATTGCGCGAACGTTATCACAGTGTGTGTGTGTGTGTGTGTTGCACATCCATAATTGCAAAGGGGACGCGATTAAAACTCTATAAGTACATAAATGTATCAAATAACCATTCAGAGACGTCCTGCTCCATTCTCAATTGTGTTTCTTCTGCCGGAGTCTGTTCATCATCTGGGTCTGATTCCGGTTCAAACATGTACGGCTGAATGCCATACAAAACAGCGGGTCTCTCACTCTCAGCCATTCTGCTTCTACCGACTGTTTATTGCCATAGGTATGCAAGTTACGCCCTCATCCAAAGGCAGGGCGGGGATATGCAGCTCATTTATATTTAAGGTGGTATACACCAAAACAGCTCTTTTTAAAACAGGTCCCAAAAATGACATTTTCAAATGGTTATAATAAATTAACTGTGGTGTATTTTGTGCTGAAACTTCACAAATACATTCTGGGGACACCCAAGACCAATATTACATCTTGTAAAAAGGGGCATAATAGGTGCTTTTCAGCAGTAAAAATAAAACAGTAGCAGTCTTTTGGTATTTGGCTTAAGGAGAAAAACTGTAATATTTACCTGCAGAGTGCATCCAAACACACCTATCATGAGCATGACCACAGAAAGGTAGTCTGTGAACACATCCCACCAAGGCTTCAGAACCCGGAAAGCTGGTTGCTGTTCCGTGAACTGCCGGAATTCGGTCACTGGAATCATCCTCCTGTAAAGGCACAAAGAAGAATTATTAATTATGAACTGTCTATGAATATTTTGAATAGCATGATAAACTGTAGGAGGTTTTGTTTAATAACTTCAGTGATCAGCCAAAATTTATCAAAATACAGTACAATACATTCTCACAAAAGAGTGTTAACTCATTTAATTTAATAATATACATATATTTTATATTGTATAATGAAGAACAAAGAAACATTATATATTAGTCAGTATTTACACTCCAAGACTTAATGCAGGTTATCAATGTCGATCATTGCAATTTTGTTTCAGTTTTGCATTTAAATATGGTTGTCACTCTGAAGTGACAACTTTGCAGTGTGTAGTTAGGAGTATGAAAAATAAAACTTTTATTCATATTGTAAATGTTGATCACTTCTTGTTAAAACTTTAAACAAAACCTCTGATTTGCCACTATGTTAATGAGCTCAAAAGTCATGTCTGAGATTGGCTACCATGCCAAACGTTTCAGAAAACACACTGTAAATAGAAACCTTCGACTCTCTTCACACAGCATGCAGTTGTTCGGAGCGCCAAAGTCACGTGATTTCAGCAGTTTGACACGCGATTCGAACAACTGCCATCAGATTTCATCAAAAATATCTTAATTTGATTTCATCAAAAATATCTTAAATATCTTAATTTCTTAATTTTTTTTCATTTTTGGGTGAACTAACCCTTTAATAATAAATTGATGGATGTTTAAAATAAACAGTAATAAATTATCAATTTAAACTATTTGCAAATAATATTTTATTTTTAAAATATGCACACATTCACTCCTATTTGTATGTCTAATATGTAAAAATTGCAAAACATTTCTTGTCTTGTCGCATTCAGCACACCCTTTCACTGCTAAAACTAAGGCATAGTCTACACGTACATGGGTATTTTTATAAACAGATTTTTTCCTCCTTCGTTTAAAAAAAATAAATAAAAAATTGTGTCAACATGAAAATGGAAAAACACGCTTTGAAGCACTGTTAAGAGCATACCAAACCAACAACTGCTGATATAACCCGATCCGTAAAGCCATGTTGGCCAATCAGAAGCCTGGAAAAAAGGTTATTACCAGTTCAGGTTCTAACGTCACAAGCCAAAATCTCCGGTTTCACCATCTACGCGACAGCACTGCAACCAGAGTTTCTGAAAATCTTCACCCTGGCAGGAGTTTGCAAAAAGGTTTTGTTTCAGTGACCAGATACTACGTTTACATGTGGACGAACAGCCAAACTACATAGAAAATGCTGCGGTTTTAAAAATACCCGTGTACGTGTGGACAGGCCCTAAATTCACACTCGTCTTCTGTGAACAATAAGGCCTGCCTTCTTTGATTTCATTGGACATCTTAATTATTTTGACATTGACAAGTGCTTTTACACTGGACCAGCCAAAAAAGAAAACTAACTTTTTAAAAATGTTGTCACCCTAACAACAAATAAAGCCGTGTGTAATGAAGTGCAGCAGAACAGCATCAAGAATATCAAAAATTGAAGGGATTTTTGTCCCTAAATTTCTAATTATTTCAATGTCTATTTCAAAATGTCTATCCGTAACAATGTCAGTGTTACGGCCCTGCGAAGTATGTATTGTCTGTCTGGTAATTATTTATTATTGCATGGCTCTCTGGTTGATTCCTGATTCAATTACTACATTCAGCAATCAAATAGTTCTGAAAAAAAGGAATGTTGTCCAGATCAACACCTTATAACTGGCTGCTCATTCATTAGCTATGCTTTATATCCTTTCCCTCAGTGGACTCTCCTAGTAAACTAATTTAAATTCAAATCCATTAATTTATTTATTTGCCAAATTTCCAGGTAATACGCAAAATAATATTGCAAAAAGCAAATAGCTCTTTAGTCTGTGAATTAAACCTGGAATATTAATACCTTGATGTTTTATTGCAAATAAATAAATAAAATCTTGTTAAAACTTTAAACAAAACCTCTGATTTGCCACTATGTTAATGAGCTCAAAAGTCATGTCTGTGATTGGCCATCATGCTAAACGCTTCAGAAAACACACTGTAAATAGAAACCTTCGACATTCTTCACACAGCATGCATGCAAACAGCTTTTGTATTTTGACAAGACAACACTAGACTTAAAGGGTTAGTTCAGCCAACTGAAAATATTGTCACTTATTGCTCACCCTCATGTCGTTCTACACCCGTAAGAACTTCGTTCATCTTCGGAACACAAATTAAGATATTTATGATGAAATCTGACGGCTCAGTGAGGCCTCTATTGCCAGCAAGTTAATTTTAACACTTTCAGTGTACTAAAAACATTTAAAACAGTTAAAACATGTGACTACAGTGGTTTAACCTTAATATAATAAATCATTCCAAAGATGAACAAAGCTCTTATGGGTGTGGAACGACATGAGGGTGAGTAATTAATGAAAGAATTTTCATTTTTGGGTGAACTAACCCTTTAATAATAAATTGATGGATGTTTAAAATAAACAGTAATAAATGATCAATTTAAACTATTTGCAAATAATATTTTATTTTAAAATATGCACACATTCACTCCTATTTGTATGTCTAATATGTAAAAAAATCATTAGCTATGCTTTATATAATTTCCCTCAATGGTTAGTAAACTAATTTAAATTCAAATCCATGAATTTATTAATTTGGCAAATTTCCAGGTAATAAGCAAAAAAAAAAAAAAAAAAAATGCACAAAGCAAATATCTCTTTAGTCTGTGAATTAAACCTGGAATATTAATACCTTGATGTTTTATTGCAAATAAATAAATAAAAACGTCCTGAATACTGAAAGACAATGGATAAGGATCAAGCTCATCTTAAGTATTTAAGACACCTCATCTTAAGTATTCACAAAGACTAGCATATTATGCTGCTTTTACACTCTAATGATTCATAATGTAGGCAGTCCAGCAGGCTTCCTCTAATCTCTTTTGATGCATTTCTTGCATCATATCATACACAATGCATATTCCACTGGTCTTATTAATTATTGACATTAGTGCTGCATTGGCTTCACTTTGCAGCAGTCAGCCAGTCAAAAAAATTGGTTTATATTATGTACCAATAAAAGGTGTGTACAGATGGAGAGCATTGAAAACAAACAAAGTAGTGAAACACAGAATGTGACGAGGAAAGGGAGTAGTACTAGAACTAGTGTACATTTATTTCACCACCATTAATGAGTAAACTTACTAAGGAACCTTTCACAAAATGCAGAAAAGTACTCAGTTGCAGTTCTTCCCCTGATGTAACACAACTGAAATCCAATTGAAGTCAGGCAATCTAAATTATGCTTTCTGATTAAAATGTCAGATAAACTAAAACATCCTTTATATAATTTACATGCAAGACCAAACCAATGAAACAACACTTCACAGTCTGTAAAAGGCATCAGAGTCAAAATGTGATTGCACCAAAATAAAATGCACCTAAAAGTACACTATTACTGTGTATAATGGACAATTTAATACACTTTTAGGCACAACTGTTGAAGACTATATTTGCTAAACCTTAACCCTCCAACAATCCTATTGATAGTCAAATTTAATATTTAAAGCTAAACATGATTTGACTGATTTATGATCCTATTTAAAAGGAACACTCCACTTTTTTTTTGAAAATAGGCTCATTTTCCAACTCCCCTAGAGTTAAACAGTTGAGTTTTACCCTTTTTGAATCCATTCAGCCGATCTCCACGTCTGGCGGTACCACTTTTAGCATAGCTTAGCATAGTTCATTGAATCGGATTAGACCGTTAGCATCTCGCTCAAAAATGACCAAAGAGTTTTAATATTTTTCCTATTTAAAACTTGACTCTTCTGTAGTTACATCGTGTACTAAGATCGATGGAAAATGAAGTTGCGATTTTCTATGCCGATATGGCTAGGAACTATACTCTCATTCCGGTGTAATAATCAAGGAACTTTGCTGCTGTACCATGGGTGCAGCAGGCGCAATGATATTACACAGTGCCTGAAAATACGCTAACTTCTGTCAACCAACATAACCCCCTGCTTGCACAGGAAGCGTTCCTTGCAACCATGGAGACATTTGTGAGAGCCGCTACGTAATATCATTGCGCCTGCTGCAAATTTCCTTGATTATTACGCTAGAATGAGAGTATAGTTCCTAGCCATATCAGCCTAGAAAATCCCAACTTTTCATTTTCCGTCAGTCTTAGTACATGATGTAACTATTAAAGAGACAAGTTTTAAATAGGAATAATATCAAAACTCTTTGGTCATTTTTGAGCGAGATGCTAACGGTCTAATTAGATTCAATGAACTATGCTAAGCTATGCTAAAAGTGGTACCGCCAGACCCGGAGATCGGCTGAATGGATTCGAAAACGGTAAAACTCAACTGTTTAACTCTAGGGGAATTGGAAAATTAGCCTATTTTCAAAAAAAGTGGAGTGTTCCTTTAAATAGTGTCCTCTGAAGCCAATTGTCAACAAGCTTCACTATATTTACACACAAAAGGAAATTAAGGATATTTTCACACACAAAAAAAGTCCTTCACAAGTTTAGCCAAACGTGTACACACATACAATTGAAGGAAAGTGTACAACACTAGTAACTTAATCATCACAAACCAGTCAGCAAATGAAATAGAAAAAAAAAAAAAAACCTCAGCTGACCATAAATCCTCAAGTTGTGTACTTGCTGAAAATGTTAACCATTCAATGGTGCTTACATCAGAGTAAACACAATCAGTCTTCTACAGGTTAAAACATAAGTATCCACATACTGTTTGTCCTTTTATAAATATTTCTCAAGAAAAATGGCATCAAAGCTTGCATATTTAGATGCAATCTGCTTGTATACTGTGCACAGAATGAGTAGCCTAACCACAACCATTATAAAAAAAGAAACCCAGGGGTACAAGAACGTCGCTGTATATGCAACATGCTTCAACAGGCAGCCTTCTTCAGGCAGGGAAAAATATTTGGACATTTGTGAACAGCTGCAGCAGTTCAAGTATCTGGAACTCCTGATTCCTACTAGCTGATTTGTTACAAGATACATTCCTCATACGGGTTTGAAACTTGTGTAAAAAATCCTTACACTCCCAGGAGCAAAACATAATGATAATAATAATATGAATAAGTGTTAAAAGACAGAATACCATGACTTATATTAGTACAGATAAATACTATGTCCAATGTTCACACACTACAAGGCGGAAAATAATAAAATGCTGGCAGACTGAATGGAAATATCCAACACGTTCTGATAGACAAGAAATAAGCAGTGCAGAAATGGATGTGAGTCTATGCATGCTCCTGCAGACCTGCTATTTAATCTAATAGCTTTAAGTATCCTACTCAACTCAGATCTGTACCATCTCCTGCAGCAGCTCTTCCTGCCAGGAAATGTGGTGATTCTCAAATATAGTCGTGGAAAAAAACAGTACACGACTGAATCACATCCAGTCAGCAGGATGAAGCTCACTTTCAGATAGCTCAGTCATAGCATGCGCACGGACGAAAGATGTTTGGTAATGATACGTTGGGCTGATTTCCTCTACTGCTAATTACGGAAAACGAAATAAACAACATTAATTCACTCTCACAGGACAAAAACAACGCACGTTCACTCATGCGATTTTAATTTCATTTTAAATTCGCATTTGAATCTCTCAAGAGAAATTAAGTTATTTTGAGTATTTTAAATGGAGGCCTGTATCTAATGACTATGAGTAGCCTATATATATATTAGTATTAATGTAAAATAAATACAAACTAAACAAAGAATCATTCAGGAACTTCACTGATACAAAACTGGAAAGTTATTCTATGAATCTATATCGACACTTGCGGTCATCAATTTTCTTTTCAAGTGTCTGTTTTAGAAATGTAAACAAATTCGCTCCACCAACACGTACTTGGAACAATAACTGTACCACGTTTCCTTACTGAGGGGGTTTGAAAAGTTAAACGCTGTCCCGGGCGCGTTTCACAGTTACAACGATTATCCCACAATTACGTCATGAAGATAGAATAATTCAACATAAACATTTGCAATACTAATGTTTGGTCGCAAAACGCCGATAACGTGAAGCAAACGGTCCCAGTTTTCACTCACCTTTAACTGAATTGAAGGTGCGTTCTCCGTCTACAGCTGAAGATTCTAGCGGGGACTATAGCATGTCCTTGTGGCTGCGGTTCTTCTCAGTCTCTTCTGTCCTCCAACTGCTATAGGCTGAGCTGCCTGGGCGGGACTTCAGTACATGGGTAAACGAGAGACACAATAGCGCTCCCAGAACCGCCTTTCTCACTTTCCGTTTAGATTTTGCGTGTGTTGTGTCGTGCTACATCTGTCCATGACCCGTAAGCACCTCATTGTTACAGGAATTCTCAAGGGCAAGAGCATATCCTCCACAGTCCCACCATTTTAACTAACTAAATAAAACCATTTCCTATGCGTCACCCTTAAGTTAATTATGGTTTTAAGATTTTATGGTCATTATTTAAGAAAAAAAAAGCTGTGAGAACGGGCTGTAGAGATAATATTACAAGGCAAGGCAGTGGTTATTGTAAAACACTGTAATTCACACAGGGTTTCTGACCATAGGCTATTATCATTGAGTGACCTATACATTACATAGAGAGTGGAACTGCTAAACAACTATTCATGAAATGTAGGCCTAATAAACATTTAAAAATAGAGTAAAGGAACTTTTAAGGGTGTATATATGGAAACTAACGGCAATGAGCTATGAAAGTGTCCACAAACTATTCATTATGCCAGACTCCTCCACACCAGCCATAGCAGACATTAAATTTGTCATCCCACTGTCTCCATGTCTCATAGCCTCTGTACTAGATCATATGTTTACAGCGTGTCTGATTGGCTGCACCATCTGCCTCAGGCTTGCATGCATGCTCCCTCTTTGTTCTAAGGAAACCCTCTTTGACATTGGGTGGCAGAGACTTTAAAAGGCCTCAACTAAAAGTCTATTCACTGTAACGCTGGTCTTTTTTTTTTTTTTTTTTTTTTTTCAGCTCTGCGGTATCTTGGAAATGCAGCAGAGTTAGGTTAGAAAACTTACTGATATGTTGTGGAACTCTGTACAAGCTTTTGATATCAAATATTTCAGATTTTTTATATGCCTTTTAAAATAATATATATAAAACTTATATTTACTTATATTTACTTATTTACTTATTTATATTTATTTTAAAAGGCATATGCTCAGACAACATTTCAAAGAAGAGTGTCATGTCAAGGACAGAATTCATGACCAAATAGTTGTTTCAAAGTGATTTATTTCTTGCATGTTGGAAATTCCAAATATAGTCTTGTAGTCCTGTTGCTTCACTGAGATCTCACACTCATGTGTGATAAGACTTAAGCAAAATATGGTCAGGTCAAAGTGTCTGAATAATTTTTGGTTCCAAATTTTTATCAGTTTTACTGTTAGTCCACTGAAGAATGTTTGGGTATAATATGTCCCAGTTTAGTTTATTTTGCTATCCACACTTACATAAATGAACTATAGTGTCCTGCACCCACTAGTAAAAATATATCAAAAATATCAAAACTGACTGAATAATTTTTGGTTTGACTATATATATATATATATATATATATATATATATATACAGGTGCTGGTCATATAATTAGAATATCATCAAAAAGTTGATTTATTTCAATAATTCCATTCAAAAAGTGAAACTTGTATATTATATTCATTCATTACACACATACTGATATATTTCAAATGTTTATTTCTTTTAATTTTGATGATTATAACTGACAACTAAGGAAAATCCCAAATTCAGTATCTCAGAAAATTAGAATATTGTGAAAAGGTTCAATATTGAAGACACCTGGTGCCATACTCTAATCAGCTAATTAACTCAAAACACCTGCAAAGGCTTTTAAATGGTCTCTCAGTCTATTTCTGTAGGCTACACAATCATGGGGAAGACTGCTGACTTGACAGTTGTCCAAAAGATGACCATTGACACCTTGCACAAGGAGGGCAAGACACAAAAGGTCATTGCAAAAGAGGCTGGCTGTTCACAGAGCTCTGTGTCCAAGCACATTAATAGAGAGGCAAATAGAAGGGAAAGATGTGGTAGAAAAAAGTGTACAAGCAATAGGGACAACCGCACCCTGGAGAGGATTGTGAAACAAAACCCATTCAAAAATGTGGGGGAGATTCACAAAGAGTGGACTGCAGCTGGAGTCAGTGCTTCAAGAACCACTACGCACAGACGTATGCAAGACATGGGTTTCAGCTGTTGCATTCCTAGTGTCAAGCCACTCTTGAACAATGGACAGCGTCAGAAGCGTCTAAAGACAAAAAGGACTGGACTGCTGCTGAGTGGTCCAAAGTTATGTTCTCTGATGAAAGTAAATTTTGCATTTCCTTTGGAAATCAGGGTCCCAGAGTCTGGAGGAAGAGAGGAGAGGCACACAATCCACATTGCTTGAGGTCCAGTGTAAAGTTTCCACAGTCAGTGATGGTTTGGGGTGCCATGTCATCTGCTGGTGTTGGTCCACTATGTTTTCTGAGGTCCTAGGTCAACTCAGCCGTATATCAGGAAGTTTTAGAGCACTTCATGCTTCCTGCTGCTGACCAACTTTGTGGAGATGCAGATTTCATTTTCCAACAGGACTTGGCACCTGCACACAGTGCCAAAGCTACCAGTACCTGGTTTAAGGACCATGGTATCCCTGTTCTTAATTGGCCAGCAAACTCGCCTGACCTTAACCCCATAGAAAATCTATGGGGTATTGTGAAGAGGAAGATGCGATATGCCAGACCCAACAATGCAGAAGAACTGAAGGCCACTATCAGAGCAACCTGGGCTCTCATAACACCTGAGCAGTGCCACAAACTGATCGACTCCATGCCACGCCGCATTGCTGCAGTAATTCAGGCAAAAGGACCCCCAACTAAGTATTGAGTGCTGTACATGCTCATACTTTTCATGTTCATACTTTTCAGTTGGCCAAGATTTCTAAAAATCCTTTCTTTGTATTGGTCTTAAGTAATATTCTAATTTTCTGAGATACTGAATTTGGGATTTTCCTTAGTTGTCAGTTATAATCATCAAAATTAAAAGAAATAAACATTTGAAATATATCAGTATGTGTGTAATAAATGAATACAATATACAAGTTTCACTTTTTGAATGGAATTAGTGAAATAAATCAACTTTTTGATGATATTCTAATTATATGACCAGCACCTGTGTATATATATGTATGTATATGTATATATATATATATATATATATATATATATTGTTCTTTGGGTAATTAGGGCCCGAGCACCTCAGTTAATTATTCTTCTTCTGAGGGCCTAAACATGCTCGAAAACTCATGAAACTTTGCACACGTGTCAGAAGTGGTGAAAATTTTTGTCTAATATGGGTTTCAGAATTAGGTGTGGCAAAATGGCTCGATAGTGCCACCTACAAAATTTTAATTAAGCGCCCTTTGCGCTACGTTTCACGGGCAGTTATGAAATTTGGTAGACAGATGTAACAGCCCAATACCTACAAAAATGTCTTGGGTACAAAATCTGAAAACCCAACAGGAAGTGAGATATTTTGAATTTTCGCTGCAAAATTTTTGCAGTTTTTGCCATTTCCAGATGTTGTACTTTAACAAACTCCTCCTAGAGCTTTAATCAGATCAACATCATATTTGGTTAGTCTAATTTAAAGGCCTTTGCGGCATTAAATTGCGTGTCTGTGGCGGCCTGACAAAGTTCGATGTTCCACGTGTTTTATTAGAGTCCTGGCCTGAAGACATCTATATGGCAATATTCAGTTATAGTAGTGCCACCTGTGGGCAACAGGAAATGACATGTTTTACACTGTGATTAACTCCTCATAGAGATTTAACCCGATCAACATCATACTTGGTCAGTATAATCTTAAGGCCTTAGTGATGTTAAATTGTGAAGGTCTTGAGTTTTCGCTGAAGGGCGTGTCTGTGGTGACCTGACAAATTTTGATGTTTCGCCATGAAAGAGGAAGCTGTTATGACTCAGGCATACAGTGTCTGATCAGCCCCAAACTTCACATGTGTGATAAGTGTCTTGGCCTAAAGACATCTATATGCCAATATTCAGTTAGTCATAGTGCCACCTGCTGGCAACAGGAAATGGCATGCTTTGCACTGTAATTCACTCCCGGAAACACATTTGTATATGCCATGAAGTACCAAACATGCTAGAAACACATTAAATCATGCAACACTTGGCTAAGTGCTAAAGTATGTGATTAACGCCAAGAAACAGGAAGTTATTGTAACTCAGGCATACAATGTCTGATTTGCTCCAAACTTCACGTGTTTGATAATAGTCCTGGCCTGAAGACATCTACATGGCAATATTCAGTTATGGTCAAAGTGCCACCTGTTGAAAGCAAGTGTGGTATGTCGAAATGACTTTGCCATATTTCTCCTGTATTTACTCGCTTATATGCATGTCGCCCACTGTTCACTGTTTTCCTAAGGCCACGATGTGGCGCTGACCCTGGGTGCAAGGGCCCTTTCATCGCTGCTTGCAGCTTTAATTGTAATTATAATTGAGGGCCACTGTAAAAGGTTTATGCTGTGCATTTTAAAGGGATAGTTCACCTAACAAATTGTTTATTATCCCTGTCACTCCAAACTTGTAAGTTCAGTTTAGTTCAGTTCTGTCTCGTCTGTATTAGTTCTCGTTAGTCACTACAGTTTCTAATTAGTTAAGTCTTGTCAGCTGTTTCTGTTTAGTAATCATCATATGTATTTAAGTTCCTGCCTGTTCTCTGTTCATGGTGAGTCATTGTTGGTGTCTATGTTTATCACCAGTAAACGCTATTTCTTTGGTATCCTGGATCTTCCTTCCATGGACTAAGCATTACAAAACTACTTCTTCTGTGGAACATAAAAGATATTTTGAAAAATGCCTCAGTGATCTTGTCCAGTTCTGTGAAAAAAAAACCTGAAGTCGAGGCCAAGGCCATTTGGTCTGCAGGTGCAGTCTATCAGTATTTCTTATGTTATGTAATTTTCTGTGGTAGACTGGGATCCATTGTTTTAAGTCTTCTAGCTCCCTTAGTTCAAAAACAGCATTTCTGAACATAAGGCTGGTTTCTTCTTGACCCTTAGAATTGCACTAGCTTCTGAATTAACTTCTCCAGAGGCTGAAGCACAGCAGTTACAGCTGCTTTTTGATTCCAAACAGGAACCACTGAGAGTTTCTTTAAGAACAATGAATTTTACTGATCTATTGGATGAAAATGAAAGCAAAGTCATTCTTAACATCAGCAGTACCACTGTAGCTACTCTCATCCCACATTAGGTCAAAGGATACTTCTTACGGGAGTTTATGATCATCCACAAGAAACTATAAATGCTAGTTTGGCCTGTGCATCGCCTGTCCAGAACACCCTACAGCTCGACTAAATTTCTTTTGGGTTTTCACTTTGAACAACCGGGTCCCCTCGGACAATGCTCTGCTATGATGAGCCATAGCACTTGTGTAGGATGGAGAATATATGGCCAGAGGTGGTTTAGAGCTGGTGCTTGAGTAACTAAGCCAAAAATTGTTCACCTTTACCAATGCTTATGTCAGCAACAAAAAACTGTTTGGTTGATGACCATAACATACATTGCTGACATACTGCTCTAAGTCAAGCTTATAAACCCATGGAAAGAAATATTAATACCTAATGGTTGGTCAGTGTTAGTTTTATACAACCCGAATTCTGGAAATGTTGGGACATTTTTTTAAATTTGAATAAAATGAAAACTAAAAGACTTTCAAATCACATGAGCCAATATTTTATTCATAGAACATAGATAACATAAATGTTTAAACTGAGAAATTTTATTTTATACACACAATGAGCTTATTTCAAATTTGATGCCTGCTACAGGTTTCAAAATAGTTAGGACAGGGGCATGTTTACCATGGTGTAGCATCTCCTCTTCTTTTCAAAACAGTGTGAAGACGTCTGGGCATCGAGGTTATGAGTTTCTGGAGTTTTGGTGTTGAAATTTGGTCCCATTCTTACCTGAAGAGTTTGTGGTCGTCTTTGACGTATTTTTCTCTATAGGTGAAAGATCTGGACTGCAGGCAGGCCAATTCAGCACCTGGACTCTTCTACAACGAAGCCATGCTGTTGTAATAGCTGCAGTATGTGGTTTTGCATTGTCCTGCTGAAATACACAAGGCCTTCCCTGAAATAGACGTCACCTGGAGGGGAGCATATGTTGCTCTAAAACCTTTATATACCTTTCAGCATTCATAGTGCCTTCCAAACCATGCAAGCTGCCCATACCGTATGCACTTATGAACCCCCATACCATCAGAGATGCTGGCTTTTGAACTGAACGCTGATAACACGCTGGAAGGTCTCCCTCCTCTTTAGCCCGGAAGACACCGCATCAGTGATTTCCAGAAGAATGTCAAATTTGGACTCGTCTGACCATAGAACACTTTACCACTTTGAAACAGTCAATTTTAAAATAGCCTTGGCCCACAGGACACGATGGTGCTTCTGGACCATGTTCACATATGGCTTCCTTTTTGCATGATAGAGCTTTAGTTGGCATCTGCAGATGGCACGGCAGATTGTGTTTACTGACAGTGATTTCTGGAAGTATTCCTGGGCCCATTTAGTAATGTCATTGACACAATCATGCCGATGAGTGATGCGGTGTCGTCTGAGGGCCCAAAGACCACAGGCATCCAATAAAGGTCTTCGGCCTTGTCCCTTATGCACAGAGATTTCTCCAGTTTCTCTGAATCTTTTGATGATGTTATGTAGTGATGGGACGTTGATACCGGGGCTCCGATGCTCCAACGCAGTTTTCAAAGCACTATTGTATCACACGCTGTGCCGATGCTTGTGTCAAAATGACAATACCACATGATTGATGACATTTGAAGCTTCAAACGTCATGCAGAATCGGAAAGTCGAGACAGCTGGTTTGAAAAAATTGGTGCTTCACCTGATGCATAAAGGAAAATGCATTTAATCATATTTTATTGCTGGGGTCTCAGAGACCCTGAACAGAATATAAGGGTTAAACAGCTCTCCCAAAATATTGTTTTAACTACTCACGTCAGTTATGATCACATCATTGTATATTTTATATTATTGATCAATATGTGGATCCGTTGACCAGGTTACACATGACACGAGTGGTGGTCTCATTGTCACAAATTAATTTAGATCAGATTAGATAGAACTGATTCAAGACAAGAGTGATTCCGTATGTCACGGACTTCCGAAGCTTCGGTCACATGCTTTTTCAAACCGTAGATCTGCTCCGCGATGATGTAGAAAACAAGTCTGACCACCAGATGTCGCTAATGTGCACTGTGTTAAAAGCTTTGAGTAATGAACTGTTTTTCAGCACAATTTGATGAAAGCCTCAAATGCTTCAGAAAGCGTCAGTTTCCCATCACTAATGTTATGCACTATAGATGATGAGATTTGCAAAGCCTTCGCATTTTCACGTTGAGGACCATTGTTTTTAAAGTATTCCACAATCTTTTTACGCACTCTTTCACAGCTCTGCCCATCTTTACTTCTGAGAGACTCTGCCTCTGTAAGACATCCCTTTTATAGCTAATCATGTTACAGACCTGATATCAATTAACTTAATTGGTTGCTAGATGTTCTCCCAGCCCATTTGTTGCCCCCGTGCCAACTTTTTTGAGACCTGTAGCAGGCATCAAAATTTGAAATGAGCTCATTTAGTGGATAAAAGTGTAAAATTTCTCAGTGTAAACGTTTGTTATGTTATCTATGTTCTATTGTAAATAAAACAGTAGCTCATGTGATTTGAAAGTCTTTTAGTTTTCATTTTATTCAAATTTAAAAAATGTCCCAACATTTCCGGAATTCGGGTTGTATGTAGGCTAAATATGTTGTTTAAGGACATGCCTCTTCCACAAAGGTTGTTTGGTAAACACACTGTATGATCTTGTAGATCTACGACAATTGCAAACAAATAAACTGAGTGGTAATGACAGAAAACATCTCATCAGGGCTGAAGAACATGGTAAACAGACTGATAAATGTCTTCAGCTTCCCTGTTCTAGCAGCATGCACAGCTGATCAGCATTGATGCACTATTTACAGTATTTATCAGTTTATTTCAAACTAATAAACATTTAAAAAAACAAACAAAAAAAACATTTAAACATGATTTGTGCTAACAGGTAGATGGGGTTTACCCATTTATGTCAAATGATAGTCAACATGTTAAAATGTTGTGTGCTTTTAAAGTTTTGGTGCACACTGCACAAGTACATCCACAGTTACATTTTGCGGTTGTATGAGCACAAGTTGTATGAGCACAAACATGTTTTATATAAATAAAAATAAATAAAGCATATTTTGAACTTGTACTTAAAATGCCCCACTATTGGAGCACATATTGTTATGTTTCATTTACAAACATTTTTGAAGGTCATATTTATTGGTGTAGTCCTATTACAATCTTTATACAACTGTAAAAATTGTACAACGACATTAACAAATAAAAATTGCTACATGACAGTTGTGTAATAGTGTAGTTTGTGTTATTCCTTCTTTTATTGTATTTATCAAAACACATGGGTTTATATGAAGAAGAATGCCACAGATAAAAAACTGAAGACTCATCTCTATAGTGTGTGCTAAAAAAGTGACCTATTTAATTTTTCACTGAAACTATTCAGTGCTGACTGGAAGCCAATTAAACATTAAATGCCTAAGAGAAAAAGAAATACAGGCAATATGAATTCCCATTAATTTAGAATAATATTCCCCAAAAGGCACACTACTGAGATCATTTATTATTTAATGGCATGGGTTTTACGGACCCCTGGGGGGTCTGCGAAGGTACAGGATAGGGAGAAGTTACAGCATAATGTACTGATAAGAATTATATAATAACGTTCTTTTTTTTTTTTTTGCCTTTTTTTTTACATTTAGGGGTCCCTTCATGGGTTTGCTGAATCTTTCGACTGAGGAAGCGACAAGCAACTCCTAACACAACAAGCTTTCGCAGTATTTGTTTCATTCTATCACAGGGAATCAAGGTTACGTTACCAAACTATTCCCTTTCAATAACGGTTCACTCACATTGCATCACTCGATAACCATATATAGTATGACCAACACAATATTAGATCCAACCCGAATTCCGGAAATGTTGGGACGTTTTTTTAATTTGAATAAAATGAAAACTAGAAGACTTTCAAATCAGATCTCAAAAAAGTTGGCACCGGGGCAACAAATGGCTGAAAAAGTAAGAAATTTTTAAAAGATTCAGCTGGGAGCACATCTAGCAACTAATTAAGTTAATTGATATCAGGTCTGTAACATGATTAGCTATAAAAGGGATGTCTTAGAGAGGCAGAGTCTCTCAGAAGTAAAGATGGGCAAAGCTGTGAAAGAGTGTGTAAAAAGATTGTGGAATACTTTAAAAACAATGTTCCTCAATGTCAAATTGCAAAGGCTTTGTAAATCTCATCATCTACAGTGCATAACATTATCAAAAGTTTCAGAGAAAGTGGAGAAATCTTTGTGTGTAAGGGACAAGGCCGAAGACCTTTATTGGATGCCCGTGGTCTTCGGGCTCTCAGACGACACTGCATCACTCATCGGCATGATTGTGTCAATGACATTACTAAATGGGCCCAGGAATACTTCCAGAAACCACTGTCGGTAAACACAATCTGCCGTGCCATCTGCAGATGCCAACTAAAGCTCTATCATGCAACAAAAGAAGCCATATGTGAACATGGTCCAGAAGCGCCGTAGTGTCCTGTGGGCCAAAGCTCATTTAAAATGGACTATTTCAAAGTGGAAAAGTGTTCTATGGTCAGACGAGTCAAAATTTGACATTAATGTTGTCTATCACGGACGCCATGTCCTCCGGGCTAAAGAGGAGAGAGACTTTCCAGCGTGTTATCAGCATTCAGTTCAAAAGCCAGCATCTCTGATGGTATGGGGGTGCATAAGTGCATATGGTATGGGCAGCTTGCATGTTTTGGAAGGCACTATGAATGCTGAAAGGTATATAAAGATTTTAGAACAACATATGCTTCCCTCCAGATGACGTCTATTTCAGGGAAGGCCTTGTGTATTTCAGCAGGACAATGCAAAACCACATACTGCAGCTATTACAACAGCATGGCTCATCGTAGAAGAGTCCGGGTGCTGAATTGGCCTGCCTGCAGTCCAGATCTTTCACCTATAGAGAAAAATACATCAAAGACGACCACAAACTCTTCAGCAGCTGGAAATGTATCAGGCAAGAATGGGACCAAATTTCAACACCAAAACTCCAGAAACCCATAACTTCGATACGCTTCAGATGTCTTCACACTGTTTTGAAAAGAAGAGGAGATGCTACACCATGGTAAACATGCCCCCGTCCTAACTATTTTGAGACCTTTAGCAGGCATCAAATTTGAAATTAGCTCATTTTGTGCATACAATTGTAAAATTTCTCAGTTTAAACATTTGTTATGTTATCTATGTTCTATTGTAAATAAAATAGTAGCACGTGTGATTTGAAAGTCTTTTAGTTTTTATTTTATTCAAATGTTTTTTTGTTTTTAAAGTCCCAACATTTATGGAATTCGGGTTGTAGATTAAACATAAACTGTTCTTTCCTGTAGGCCAGGCCTATATGTTATGATGAAATTAGGTGATTCATGAATTGATATGAATGACGTATTTTTATTTAACTACTTAAATCACAGTGGTATATTAACTGATTTGTTGAACTTCCAACCTTGCAAACATGTATTATCATAACAACATAAAGCGCTGACAAATAAACCTAGTGTAAACATTAATATGAAAGTCAGTAACAAATCACGCAAACTAAAGTGCAGATTGTAGAAATATAAAAACAAATCTGTGGCTTTACCACACTCAGTATTTATTAGATAATTGTCACTGTAATAGTCATATGATACATAAACACTCCACACTTAAGTGCACAATGAGTATGGCACTGCCAGCCATAGTGATCCTACATTATGGTTCTCAGTAGCTCACAGGTTTTTTGCTATAGGAAAACCAGTATATCCACTTTTGCTGGTTTCAAGGATGAGCGGGTGCAGGTGTATTCCCTCCAGTGATAAACAGACGCTCTGAGGGGGCACTTGTGGCTGGTACACAAAGATACTTGCGGGCACAGTCATGGAAACATGATATTGTGCACCTTCCACCAGGCCAAGGAATCGTCCTCTCCGTCAATGACAGGGGTAAGCAGGTAACCGTTTAACTCTGCCTCCGCAACATCTTCAAGTTGCACAGGGAAAGCAGAAGAGGCCACACTGGTTTTGAAAAGGCTGCCAAGAGACTTCTTTGCATTTTCCCTGGAGGGCTGTGTACTTTGAGGCTTCTGAACGGTTTCAGTACGAGATCTCTTCTCCTGCCAGATGGGGGAAAAAAATCACATTAGTTTTGCAGTTGAATTACATATAAATATATATATGTGTTTATGGAAGTATCATATTCAAGGACATAATTATTATTAACCAAGTTATATGTATGTCTTGCTGATTCTAGCATTTCCATCTTCAGTTGGGTCTTAATGGCCAGGATGTTGTCTGCCCTGATGTACTGCATTTTGAATCTAGGGTCCATGAACGATGCAACATTCAAAAGCTCTTGGGTGTAGGGGTCACAATATTTGTCACTGAGATATGCCAGGACCTTGGTTTTAATCAACCTAGTCAGGTCAGTGTCCTCATCATCTTCAGCCAGAACTGATGTGGCCAGAAGCTGGAGAACTGGCTTGAGGTAGGAGATGCTCACATACTCCTCTCTAGAATTCATCAGTAAATTCCAGGAGAGGATGCAGTGCGTTGTGAGCAGACTCCAACACTTCAATATCCTGAGGGTTGTGATGAGGGAGAATGCATATCGGTCACCTGACAATACATGGTATGGCTTTGGCCTGTTCCAGCACTCTGGCAATCATCTTTTCTTTCGATCCATATCTTGTTGGGCACTCAGTTATGTGTGCTCAGGAAGTTTGAGCTCCCTCTATGCCTCAGTCATTGCTGCCTTCTTCCAACTGTGGGAGAAGTGCCCCACCAGCTTCTTGCACAGCCCTATCGCTCTTGACACTCTGTCATCCGAGATACAAACTTAACAATGGCAAGATGTAATCTGTTCCCCAAACACTGGAGCCTGGGGCATCATACCTTTTGCAATGAACTCTGTTACTGCTTGAGTAATTTCTATGTGCCGTTTGGAAGCACGTTCATATGGAGTTACACTATCAAACATTTCAGTCAGTGATGCCTGTTCGATGGTATATTTGGCTGGTGTTCGGCTTTTTTTAGCCATGCAACGATCGTACAGGGCTTTGTGGTGTTTTTTAAGTGCTGAATCAGGTTAGTAATGTTGCTCCATGAGGTAACAACGTTAGCAAGGCAGGTTTTGCACAATATCTGACGCTGCGCAGCATCTTCTTTTTTAAAGCCAAAATATTCCCACACAATTGACGTACTGTTCCTCTTTGACACTTAAGTTTCTGCAATGTCAGGTTCTGTCGAGCCTGAGGCCATTGCACAACGCCATAATGCTTCCTCTGCAGACTGTGCTTTACTCTCGTGTGTCACATGATCAGAGTGTAATTGCAGCCTTTGCGGTTAAAAAATCTTGTTTTATCATATCGCCCAGGGATGTCCCAGGGATGGCTCTGATCCGGGGGCCTCAACAGTGGGGAGTGCAACAGTGGGCACTTCAGGCTCAGGTTCTGCCTTGGGGTAGGGCCGGGCAGGTGCTCCCACTGGCTTGGCACGCTGCTGGGTCGAAAAGGACTTTGGACAAGCAGGAGTGGTTGCTGTGCTGGCTCATTTTAGCAGAAAGTGGCACATTGCACAGCACAGCTCCCTGATTGCAGCGGAGTTAGGGCCTGACTCATCCATGCAGTGGATCCAGCTTGTCCAGCTACTGAATAAGCCCTGGCTGCCAGGGCCAATGTGGCTCTGCAGGGCTTAGAGGGATGGGCCCTCCAAAACGTCTTTTTGGGGGGTGTTGTCATACCCCTTCTGCTCTGCACTGTCAACTGTGAGGGCGGATGAAATTGAAGAGAGGATGCAAGCCAAATAGGGGTCGCGCCACGACTTTGTCAGCTCCTCGTGCACCTCCGGAAAAAATGGGGCGGGTATCTAGCGGGAGGCTCGCTGGAAACAGGCACAGGCTGCAAGAAACCACTCATAAAGGATCTCCACTGTTTCTTCCTCCTGGGCTTGTGAGAGGAGAGGGTCGAGAATGGGGGGCGCATGAGGCAGGATCAATTTCTTTAAAGAAAGTGATCCACGAGTGCAGCAAGGTGAGATATTTGTCGTGCAGCATTTTGCAACAAACACCCCCTGAAATATTCTCTTTTGTCGCTGGTAAACTTGCTCAATCACTCTCCGTGTGGCCAAAGCAGCTATCGCTGCTGGGCTCTTCAAAACGGTGAGCAAGCAGGCTTCTTTTTGACGTTCTTCTTCCTGAAGTCAGTGAGGAGATGGTCTTCACACTTGGGGAAAGATTCTGGTGAAATGGCACTCAGCAGCGGCTTATATAGTCAAATGTACCCACCCATTTGGGCTCGCTGAGACACCATTGGTCTGTGCAGTTCAATGATTCAATCTGGCTTCAGTATTTTCAGGGAAAGGGATTTTCCATAATTTCAGCTATTGATGCAATGTGAGTCAATAGAAAGCTTTCAAAAGGGAACCCTTTAATATAGTAAAGCCATAAATTAACATAACAATGTTAGTTGGTGATTTAAATAATTCTAAGCTAAATAAAAATTGTATGAATTCAAATTACAATAAAAGTTGAAATATGATGGCTGAAAGATTAGCAGATCTTATTCTTAGCTAGAATTTGGATCAGCCACACTGCTAGAGATAGCATGCACTGGCGATTCATAGACAGTTCTATTCATAGGCAGTTTAAAAATAGAACCTCCAGTGCATGCTATCTCTAGCAGTCGCTGGGAAGTTTATCTCAAAATTAGAAATTTCAATGATTTGAAAGGATATATAAACAGTGAGGTGTGAAGAGAAAATTCAATTCTTCTTTACAACATTTGCAGGATTTGCCTCTACTTCAGTGAACCTAATAATATGACACACATGAAACTACATTCCAAGTCTAAGAGTATTCATTGTCTTGACTTAATACGAAGACTTTTTATAGAGAATCTTTAATGTGCTGAGCCTTTAATAATTCTTTACTGAATTATTAATCCTATTCGATTACTAACAAAAGTGTTGGCTTATATTTATCACGTCTCTGTGGTTACAGCGCCACCTGCTGTGTAAAAATACATGTTGACGAATGATGTAAAATGCAGAAAGCTTGATATTACTGCTATTCAGTTTTCCAAGAATATGTGGACATTTAAACATTGCCCTACGACTTTTGGTGACATATGCAAGAAGTAATACATTGTCTAGGACAGATGTGGATTTGATGCCTTTATCAATGATTAATTCAGACTGACTACAAAAAACAAAACTCCTTCGTGCCCGAGGCACGTTTTTGTTTTTCCTGCAGGAGACTTAATTTTCTTTTAATAGATCTTAATCAACAAGCGAGACAATCACAAACGTGAGTAAAATTGTTACTGTGAGCAAACTTTTTAATTCATGTACCCTTCAATATGTGCCAGTTTAGATGAAAACGCTTTTAATGCTTGTTTTTTATACTTAGAGCTTTTTGATAGATTGGTCACACACATATGCTTGTCAAGCTCTGTGACTCAATTATTTTATATATATATATATATATATATATATATATATATATATATATATATATATATATACAGTACAGTCCAAAAGTTTGGAACCACTAAGATTTTTAATGTTTTTAAAAGAAGTTTTGTCTGCTCACCAAGGCTACATTTATTTAATTAAAAATACAGTAAAAAACAGTAATATTGTGAAATATTATTACAATTTAAAATAACTGTGTACTATTTAAATATATTTGACAAAGTAATTTATTCCTGTGATGCAAAGCTGAATTTTCAGCATCGTTACTCCAGTCTTCAGTGTCACATGATCCTTCAGAAATCATTCTAATATGCTGATTTGCTGCTCAATAAACATTTATGATTATTTTCAATGTTGAAAACAGTTGTGTACTTTTTTTTCAGGATTCCTTGATGAATAGAAAGTTCAAAAGAACAGCATTTATCTGAAATACAAAGCTTCTGTAGCATTATACACTACCGTTCAAAAGTTTGGGGTCAGTAAGAATTTTTATTTTTATTTTTTTGAAAAGAAATTAAAGAAATGAATACTTTTATTCAGCAAGGATGCATTAAATCAATCAAAAGTGGCAGTAAAGACATTTATAATGTTACAAAAGATTAGATTTCAGATAAACATTGTTCTTTTGAACTTTCTATTCATCAAATAATCCTGAAAAAAATATTGTACACAAATATTTTGTACAATTGTACACATTAAATGTTTCTTGAGCAGCAGATCAGCATATTAGAATGATTTCTGAAGGATCATGTGACACTGAAGACTGGCGTAATGATGCTGAAAATTCAGCTTTGCCATCACAGGAATAAATTACTTTGTGAAATATATTCAAATAGAAAACAGTTATTTTAAATTGTAATAATATTTCACAATATTACTGTTTTTACTGTATTTTTAATTAAATAAATGTAGCCTTGGTGAGCAGACGAAACTTCTTTTAAAAACATTAAAAATCTTAGTGGTTTCAAACTTTTGGACTGTACTGTATATATATATATATATATATATATATATATATATATATATATATATATATATATATATATATATATAGTTGGTTTTAAATACCACTTAAAGGCAGGGTAGGTAAGAAATTTTGTTCCAAATTTGTTTAAACTTTCTATATATATACATGCATAATTAAAATGTAAGAACTCTGATAAAAAGAGTATAAAAATCGAGTGACTCTAGACCGTTTAATCTGTATTAAACACAGCTCATTATTTCCATCCGGGACGAAACATAGGATTGGCTTAGGCGGCTGTCACTCTCTCGCAACCATGGCAACCACCCTTTTGCCACACATGACCTGCCCACTTGCGCGCGCACGTTTGATTTGGGGAATCCAAGAGGCATGGATCCTAGGAATACCAAAACAATGGCAGAGAAACAGCAAGCTAAATTCACAGTATCGGCCTATGCAGTTAGTGAAGGCAAACCAGGCAAAAAAAGGAAGACAGTAACAGTACAAGAAAAGGCAATGAACAAAAAGTCTTTGGATAAACAAAGAAATAAAACGCGAGTTAATATCGGCGTGGCTTTCCAGCGATGGCGAGAACTGAGGGAACTCAAGGGGCTGAAAAGTGACTCCTTGATGGCTTTATTTCTGCTGGACAGGTAAATCTTTCTTTTTGTATTTTGATCATACATATTTTTTTGTTTATTTTTTCATGAAGCATGTGTCATTAGCACACGTAGCTGCGTAATATAGCTAACATAACATTACTTAGCGAGCCGTAGTAGAGACGATAAATAATGATAGCTATAGTGTTGAATTGTGCATAATTTTACCCTCTGTCTAACTCTTTTACCATGTTCACCTGTAAGTTTACCTGCACGTTTTTTTTCCGCCTTTGTTTTGTTTTTATATTCTCTACCTATGTTTACTGATGTCTTTATCTTGTATCTGTGTGTGTCGTACACACTTTGTTGTATGTGTGTGTTATTATTTTGTGTCTGCAATGCAGTTGTGAGTTGATATTTGAGTGTATGTTACTCTGTTTATCTGTAGAACAACGTATATGTTATGAATCTTACACGAAATTCATCTTCATCACAGTGTAAATGATGGTAATGGAAAAACGTGTATCATGCAACCTGTTTTTAGCTTTGCCTTATAGATAGCTCGTTAGCGAATCAAAAAATATATATTTTAAACTTTACCAATATCAATATGCTAGCTTGATAGTGAGTACTAAAATACATCTTGTTTGTTTATCTTCATAATTATAAAGTTATTTTTATTACATGTGATTCTGACATGATGTCACTACATGCCGTGCTCCTTCCTCTCCGCTCGTCTCAGGTAAATAATGCGTCTTCCAGCTCAGTGGTCGGAGTCACACGTTCATGCGTTTTGGGGGCGTGGCTTTGGAAGGAGCCCAGAAGGGAGGGGGTGGAGTGAATGGAAATAATGAGCTGTCTTTAAAACAGTCGTGAGAGGTCTACAGACACTCGATTTTTATACTTTCTTTTTCAGAGTAGTTACATTTTAATTATGTATTGATATATAAATAAAGTTTAAACAAATTTTGAAAAAAAGTTTTTTATACATTTTTTTGCCTACCCTGCCTTTAAAGAAGAAAGAAAAAAGCTTTTTCAATAACTTTTTTTATAACTTACGTGACGTTTTTGTGAAGTGAATGGCTATCGCAAAACGGACAAGCTGAGTTACAATAAACATCAGGCCTAAACTTAAATCGAAAATAAAAAAACGTAAAATTAAATATATGAGGTATAGGTATATTCTACTCTGGGTATGGTAAAATCCGCCACGCTGGCTGGAATATCTGGTCTGCGTTCCAGACCAGAACACAGAACTGTATCGGATCTTTGAAAAGAGCAAACTGATTGGTCCGTTTTAGAGGCGTGAGACGTTTGCGTCAGGCAGAATCTGCTCCAGTCAAACACAAAATACATTTACAATACAGCCAACCAATAAACTGAAAGGATTCTTATATCGGTGACTGCAATGTTTTGAAGTGAGCAATGCATATTTGACACGATTTTGACTTTTTTTTTGTTGCCAGAAATGAATATACTCCCTATTTTCAGATCTGCTTTACGCGTATTACAAACCAATAGATTTAGAACTTTATCATCTTGTCAAGTGAGTGCAAGTTTTGTTGAATTACTAATTTCTCGTTGACATTCCTTTATTTTGTTCTTTTACTTTTTTTTAGCATAAGATGGCATCCATAAAACATAAGAACGCGAAAAGAATAGAAGGTCTGGACAAGAATGTATGGTAAGAATAAAGAATATTTGCAAACATTTTCTCACAGACTTGTGTTAAAAATTCATAATAGTGTCTCTTGTGTTGTTTAGGGTGGCCTTCACATCAGTGGCAGCAGACCCTTCCATTGTTAATCTTGGACAGGGTTTTCCAGACATTCCTCCTCCCTCCTATGTGAAAGAGGGTCTCGTTCAGGCAGCAATGGTAGACAGGCTGAACCAGTACACTCGTGGCTTTGTATGTTCTGTCCACACTATATGATCATCCTATATTATGTGTTGAAAAAGCACTCAGATAGTTATGTTTCTGTTTTCAGGGCCACCCAACTTTGGTTAAAGCCCTGTCAAAAGTATATGGAAAAGTATATGACCGTGAACTTGACCCGTTTAAAGAGATCCTGGTAACAGTGGGTGGATATGGATCTTTGTTCAGCACTATGCAGGCTCTGGTTGAGGAGGGAGATGAGGTGAAAACATATTTAGCACTTGAATGTTATACTTTATCATTGTACTAGTTTATGCACTCTCTGTTTTCTCCCTTTCTTCATTCAGGTTATTATTATTGAACCTTTTTTTGACTGCTATGTGCCTATGGTGAAAATGGCAGGAGCCAAACCTGTTTTAATACCTTTGCGACTGGTAGGTTAGCCTTCTCTGTTATGAATGTAATGGTGATTGTCGTATTTACATGAAACATAAAGCTTGAATGACATGTTCTATAGAAGTCAACCGCAACAACCAGTATAAGTAGTGCTGACTGGGTTCTGGACCAGGATGAACTTGCTAGTAAATTCAACTCCAAGACCAAGGCTATCCTCATCAACACTCCTAATAACCCTATTGGAAAAGTAAGGTCACATATATTGCATTCAGTTCCAAAATGGTGTTTTAATATCCTAAAGCTCTCTTCCACTCCCAGATATTCAGCAGGAATGAGTTGCAAGGGATTGCAGATCTCTGCATCAAACATGACACACTGTGCTTCAGTGATGAGGTATATGAATGGCTCGTATATAAAGGCCATGAGCATGTAAAGATAGGTATGTGATATTTAACTTATCTTTTGTGTTATGGATTACTTGTGCTATAAAGAGGGGATAATTCTGCCGTATTCTCTCTGAACAGCAACCCTCCCTGGAATGTGGGACAGAACCATCACTGTCGGCAGTGCAGGGAAAACATTCAGTGTGACTGGATGGAAGGTATTTGACCATTATCTTCAGTCTTCTTTGTTCATATTTATACAGTTTAGTTTTACCTTAAAGGAATAATTCACCCAAAAATTAAAATTCTGTCTGTATTTACTTACCCTCCTGTCAATTTAAACCCACCACCTGTTACTTTTCTCAGTGGAATAATGAGAGTGATTTTTAATACTCCAAAAAAGTATGAAAACTCAATAAAAGCAACATAAAATGTTGATATTAAGAGCTATAAAATCTACTTTTAAAACCTTCAGATTAAAAAAAAATGATGGCATCATGGCAAATTTTTCTCCATAGTAGAACTCATTTTTAATAATAACTTAAAAACCTTTAAAGACAGACCTAACTGCGAGCTATGAGGTTGTAAATTGATTATATTTGCTTTTGTTGAAGCCATCAACACACAATATTTAAATTTTCCTGGTGAAAAACTACATTAGAATCTCCACCCCAAATCTCCAGCAATCAGAGAATCAAAACAAGCAAATAGACAGCAGCGTTTTGGAGGCCTGAAAATGCAAACTTTTGAAAAAGTTTCAGGACAACTTTACTCATTTTTATTTATTTATTTTTTTAGTGACATCAGCAACCACTGGCCTGGCATGCATAATGCAGTGTTTTTAGTTGTTTTTGCTGATTCGTGTCAACAGGGATCATTTTGACAATGTCTTCTGTATGAGAAGAATGCAAAGTAGAAACTTTTCCATGTTTAGTACATTATTGTTATGTAAATGTACCCAAATAACAAGCTTTTGAATACGATACCATTATTGTCTCCATGTAAACTACAAAAACAAAAATTTGTGAAAACGGTGACATCATGAACCTGCATATTAGTGTTTCTTCACAAAGTGACATCACCAACTACTGGCCTGGCAGAATACAGGTTTTTTTTTTTTTTTTTTTTTAATCCTTGTAAACAGGAATAATTTTGACAACATTGTCGTCTGTACATGAAAAATAAAAAATCTTTCCAGTTTTCATTAATTGTTGTCGTGTAAACTTACCCTAATTTGACAGTGATTTTCCTATGGGTTTTTATAATGCGGTTTTTCAATTTACAAGTTAAATAAGGTCTGTGGTAAACATAACTTGACGAAACTCGAAACTCTACAACATAAATGACCACACCCATATCAAAAGCATGAATTTTGAATCTGTTATGTTTTTATATATATATATATATATATATATATATATATATATATATATATATATATATATATATATATATGTGTGTGTGTGTGTATAATGTTTCTAATAAGTAAATAGATAAGAACATTTGGGGTGTGAGTGTTTGCATTTTATGTACAATACAACAATACAAATTTTTTGTATTTTTTCTTTCTTTTTTTCTTTTTTTTTTTTTGCAGTTAGGTTGGTCAATCGGACCTGAACACTTGATCAAACACCTGCAGACTGTTATGCAAAACAGTCTCTATACGTGTCCGACCCCATTACAGGCAAGTTATCTCTGTGTTATTGGTTTTGTGATGTTGCTATGCGCCATTCTATGTGTTTGTGACAATTGTACTGCACAATAGGAGGCTGTTGGCCAGGGTCTTCTTCGGGACTATGAGCTGATGGGTCAACCCGACTGTTACTTTTCCTCTCTAGCATTAGAGCTGGAAGGGAAAAGAGACCGCATGGCAGCCATGTTGAGACAGATTGGCATGACTCCAGTGGTCCCTGAGGGAGGATACTTCATGATAGTGGATGTCACAGCACTCAGTAAGTGGGTTTAAGTGATGCATGTTAATAAAATTATATTTAGAGGCAAAGGTGACATTGGTTGTGGGCGGTTTAATCTTATTAATGTTGTTCTGACTTGTCTGCTGAATATAGATCAGGACCTGTCACATATGGGAGATGAAGAACCTTATGACTACAAGTTTGTCAAATGGATGATAAAAGAGAAGGTATACTCCTTTCTGATTTTAGGAATATATAACAGACGAAAGCATGTACATAATTGTCTTTAAAATTAAAACTTTTTTTTTTTTAAAGAAACTAGCTGCAATTCCTGTAACAGCTTTTGTGGGGGAAGATTCAGTAAAGCAGTTTGAGAAATACATTCGTTTATGCTTTATTAAGGTAAGGAATGGGTTTACTTTAGGCTTAACATTCAGCTTTCTAAAGACTGCCAAATCCATATTTAGCTTTCTGAAACTATGATGTTGCAGAGATGATTTTCTAATAACAAATGACATTAAATGCCTTTCCAGTGCTGATGATATGTAATGGATTTTTTTTTTTCACTGCAGCAAGACAGTACCTTGGATGAAGCAGAAGCCATTCTGAAGAGCTGGAAATCTGATTTATGAGAGCCTGATAATGTAGTAATAAATGTGCAGCACTGGTCAGATAACATATTTTACTTGAATTTTATATTAACCTAAACTGTGGCTGAAGTGTCTTTAGAGCTTGTATTTACAGTTTTCTGGATCAGTCAGTTTTAAAGCCTGTTGGGATTATGGTTCAATTTTTAGATTAATATTTTGTCACAGGCTATTAGTTGTATTACATTTGCTGAATTTAATGCTTGTACAAATAAAATTCTTATTGACACCAAACGTTACTGTAGGTAGAATAGAATGTGCTGTTAGTTCAGACCTTGTGAGATGGAAACGGCATGTTTAATGCAGCACCGTGTAGTATCTCATTTAGCTGCATTTCTGATATCAGGTTCCATCAGTATAACTATATCTGTGACTCTCCATGCAGAAGTCAGGAATTATTTAGTTCCAGTGTTTGTTTTTGCATTAATTCACAATTTTTACAGTAAATCACATTTACCCACAGAGTACAATTCATGTCATGGCTGTGGTGCAGCAGTTAGAAACCAAAGCATGCTTTCATAGCAACATTCTAGCATGTTGAGCGATGGTGCTTACGTGAGAGATACATGTTTGATTCTGACCTGCAACATGTCCTGGTCCCATTTCTTTTGACCAATATTTTCCTGTCATTCTCCACTGTCTTGAACTGTTTTTTCCCCAAGACAATATCATTAGTCAACCTCAAGATGGCATTATTCAGCCAAAAATATGTAATACAGGTGGAACATTAACACCTGGTTTCACAGACAGGTTTCACAGTCTAGTCTCAGGTTAAAATGCATGTTTGAGCTGTTTTAACTGAAAGAAACTTGCACTGAGATATTAAAATATGTCAGTGCCATTGTTTTGTCTCAAAAACTTTTGTGTTCCGCCAAGAAACTTTGCGTTCGATCGCAAAGAGCTCAAAAGGTTTTGCGAGCAAACGCAAAAGTTTATGGAGGACGAAACCTGCAAAAACTAATAAAAAATAAATACATAAATAAATCCACAAAATTATACATGCATAAATATATAAATGTGTAAATAAATATATAAATCCACAAATTTCTGTGTAAATAAATATATAAATGGGCCATTCCACTGAATGGGTGACATTTGCTTGTTGTAACTCTTCAAAATTAAACTTTATTTTTTATTTTTTTCAACACTGAATCTAATACTACACACATTTAACTATTCAAAATGTGTATTGGTCAATCTCAGGCAACTTTATTTAATTTTTTACAAGGTTTCAATGCAGAAGATGGGTGCATGTTTTCTCAGCCCTGTTACCAAAACTCATGTGCTGTTTAAAAAGCTTGTTTAAAAGCATGTCAGTTAATTCCTTTGTATTCAACTCAAGAAAGTGTTTATTTTGAAGAAATGGTTGGTTATGTGTTCAAATAATTGATATGTGTGACAAAAAAAATCACTTTATATTAAGGCAAGGTGTATTTGAATGAAAAACGCAAAACAATTTTCTAGTTTAAAAGAAGACAAAAGCCTCAAGTTTATATATTTTTAAATAATTTAATTTATTTAACAATTGTGTAAATGTTGGATCAAACAAAACTGATAAAAACAGTGGTTTAACTTTATTTTTCTAGAAAAATAAATAAATTTAGTAACAGGACTGAGCACTTTGTAGCAGGAATGAACACTGGGTAACAGGACTGAGTGTCCATGTGTGTGTGTGTGTGTGTATGTGTATGTGTGTGAGAAAGAGTGTGTACATAGCCGTGTGTGAATGAGATTTCTGTGTTGAAGGGATGTTCTATGTGCTAGTAGTACATTACAGTAAAGGAGGTGGAAAGAGAAAGAAGGAGAGTGAGGAAAAGAGAGAGGGGAGAGAGAGAAGGAAAGACAAAAAAGGGGGAAAAAGATAGAGTTGCGGCTGTTTCACTCCTTCCCTTCTCTTGCAGCATGCCATGGGTGTGTTTCTTGCACCTGCAAAGTATATGTTCTCTCCATCTTCTACAAAAGATAAGAAAGAGAAAGACAAAAAGATGAAGTCAAGTCGTGGTGGACTGGCTCCCTGCAAGTATGGCATTCACACTAAAAATAATCCTAAAAATCTACAATTTAAGTCATTTCAACTGTAAAACTCATGATACAGGTGTATAGTATTATATCAACTAATATTCACACAATTAAATCAACAAAACAGAGGACTCTACTCACTCCTGTTATTTTTAATAACAGGACTGAAAGTAACAGGATTGAGTTTTTAAGCAAAAATGATCAAATACATGACATGTGGCCACGTGGAGTACATGCAAATAGCATGAGGACACTGAGCAAATACTAGTGACTTACCTAAAGTTAAAATTTTTAAAATAAACAAATAACATCAAAAAAATAATTTAGGTAACAGTACGTTGAGATTGACCTTCTAAGTCATAGTTACAATGTCATCAAATAGACAGAAATTAAAATGAGAGAACTTACTTTTGGTCGTCTTATGGCCTGCGTAAGATCCAGATGATGCAACTTCCTGTTGAAAATGTGTCTTGTGGGATATTCCAAGTTTTTTTAGAGAGGGAAATGTGCGAGGGTAACAGGACTGAGTGAAAACATGGGGACGTGACTGAAATGTGTATTTTATATAACATATTATGGATTTCTTATGAAATTTCTTTTTGTTTAGCATAGATGGTATATGGAGTTACACAACAATGCAAAAATAATATGATTTATGAAAGATTTTAATGATTATATTTAATGATAAAGTTTAGGTTTAGTTAGCGGGGACATGTATCAAATGCTATTTTTTAGTATTCTCAGTAGTTTTTAATAATGTTTTAAATTATATATTTTAAATTTGCAGTTAGATTTACTGTTTAGAACACTGTTTGTTTATTAATAAAATATATTTTAGAGTTCATTTTCATGCATATTTATACATAAAATGTCCTGGGGACAGAAATGGCACCCATTCGGTGGAATGGCCCAAATAATGTTAAAAATACTAGTATGCTGATTATATTCTCTTAAGAGTAGATTCATCTATACATTTTTTAGAGCAGTTTATGTAGTCAAATAAGCTGCAAATACAAAAGGGTCTGGAGACCTTGTTTAAATTGTCAGAATTCCTATTGCCTAATTAATTTAAAGTCTTTTATCGATGATACCCCATTTCCCACCTATATTTTTTGTTCACTTCCTTTCTGCAGATTCTCTGAAGCACCAGCGTGAAGGGCGGAGCCTCTCATCTCCAACCTATTTCCCAGCTTCCCTTTCCTCTTCCTGTCTGTAAATCTGTCCCATGTTCTGACTATCCCCTAAAAACCATGTAGCCTAGTATTTCTCCGACAGTGTTCCAAGATAAATCTGGTCACTGACTATAAGACAGAAACATCAGATTTACATAGCTGTTCAAAAGCCTGAGTCAAATAAAAAAGCCTGAAAATAAAATTTAAAAGGGGTCAGCCATGCCCTTTTTATTATTCTAATATGTTCCCGATGATTAAGTAAGTATTTAAGATCTGTCACTAATCAAATGTGAACTCTTTACACATGGTCAGATGTTCTAGTGTCCACTGAATCTTTGGAACATTCTCAAATCATGCTGGATAATGTGTTGTTTCATACACCTTTTGCACCAAATAGTTGGTTTCTTTTAAGAACAGCACCTCAGTGGGAGTATTTCTCGTGTTGATACTGTGCAGAGGAGGTCGTTTAAACACACAATCTTAAATCTTGCACACAGAGGAGGGAGTTATGAAAGTTCAGAGAGGATGAAGCTTTCCATGGGAAAGCCTAGTTACTCGTGTAATACACACCCAGACAGGACCAGTTAGACCCGCAGAGCGGTAGTTTGCTTCTTCCTCCCAGCAGTCAGGTGAGGTGACTCAAACAACTGCTTTTTTTCCACAGCGAATATGTCACATGCCACACACACTGCAGGAAACGGTAAAAATGAGCTTATTGGTAAATTCTCCAGACCGGTTTGCATTTGTCACTGATACAAAAACCCATTGCAACAGCGAGTACTAAAACTAGACCAACAGGTTTGACCAGACAGGTACGTCAGTCATCTTCCACCTGTAGTAAGATTTAGATTTATCACATTATGACTCAGTAGTAAAATCGCCTTATTTCTTAACAGACAGCCCGTTTAAATGCAAAGTTATAATCGAGCAACACTGTCTGTCCGAGATGCCACAATGTGTAATCAAATATATGAACTATTAAACACTTCTTTCGGTTTGGCGAGCCAATAGGGTCATTACTATTGTAGCCTATTTGATATAAAGCATGCTTATGGCGTCTATTAGTCAAACTTTGAAGAAAAAAACCCCTGATAAATCACAATTTCAGGCTGACAAGTTTTTACACTACATTTTAAAAAGACAACACATTTAGTCCGCCTTAAGTCTAATTCTTAAGTGCATGTAAACATACTTGGTTGATAGTATGGGTGTGTGTCTTCATTAGATTGTTTGGGACACATTTTTCTGTGAAGGTCTTACCAAGAGGAACAGATAGAAACCAGGTGTCAGTTGCTGTACAGAATGTATTTGAGGAAGGTTTCATGATACACTTGAGTGGAATTGTTGGCAGGAGTCCATCATAAGCTACCTCAGGAGGGGGGTTAGTTCACTGTTGGAACAAATGTGTTGAACAAGTACGAATGGTAATCACAGACGTATGAAACCATTTCTATTAAAGGTGGTTTAATGTTGACATATACAACCACAAAATGGCTAAATTGTGAGAAATCATTGTAAAATTACAAAGATCTGAAATAGACTACAAATTTCCTTTTAAAAAAATGTCAACTAATAAAACATACAGCCTGCTTTGGCATGACCACATGCCAAAAATATACATTTTTTTGTATTCATGAATATACATTTTTACATTCCATTTGAAAAGTTCAGAATTGCTCTCAACTTTGAGCTGCCCTCTCCAAAATGATAATCTTACAATTCATATATATGTGTATAACCATTGTCATAACATACAGCAGATCCAAATGGCTAATATTCTAAAAATACAGTATAAAACTATAACTTACATTTCTTTTGATGATTAGAGTACAAGGATGCTTTTATAGAAAAGAAAAATTCTTGAAAGATTAATTAAATCGCAGCTTTCTCTCATTTTACCTTTATAAAATTCAAGTTAATTTATCTGTGCTCTTGGCCAAGGTCTTTTTTAATCTAATAAAAAGGGAAGAACAACATTTGGCAGGAACGCTTTGGTAGGTTTTCTGTACCTGATAGTTATTGTTTGGAAGCCCTGTAAAGAATTTAAGGCATTGAAGGGAGTACATGAAAATAAATTATTCAACATAATTCTCCTTGAACTTGCTCCTCTTGTAAGAGGATAAGTTTCTACTATGGAGTGAAGAATTTGCAATTTGATGTCTTGGTCAGGTTCGAATCTTCAGTTGTGTGTCTGCCCCCAAAATCTGAAGACAATAGGCACATTTTAGTCTTTGAAAGCAGAGAAAATGTGTGGAAAATGGAGAGAGAAGCTGCAGTTGATCCTGTTGAATCCTCACAAGTTTGTAATGGTCACTAATCAGTGTCCCAGTGCTCTGACAAAGAAAAGATGCCACATTGGGCTACCAAGACTCAACCACTTCATTCTTGTTTCTTAAAGCAGGTTATTACCAATCCCTTAAATGGCACGAGCTTAGAGGGAAAGCGGTTTCTTCTCTATTGTGTCCTATAGAAAGGGAGTATTTCCGGCTGGTTCAGTGTTGAGCATGTGTGATCAAGGTTTATGAGGATCTGGGTTAACACCAGTCAGCGATGTAGTCAAAGTCTGCAAACATCTCCTGCTCGCTGACTGTCAAAACCCTCGGCTCACGAGGTGGAGTCAGTATCGGTGCCTCTGAGGTGAATTCGTCATCAAAGTTACTAACGTCCTCACGGCCTTTGATGGTCGGCACGAACGGAGGCCGGATCTTCTTTGTCAGCAGTCCAGCCCAATCCATATTCTGAGGGAGAATAAACAAATGTGTGGTAAGGACTTTATCGGTGACATGTGAAAGTAAAAAATAAAAAAAGAAGAGGTAAAACAGATGGCCTACTCTGAAAAACGGATGCCTCTTCACTTCCTCCGCATCTCTTTCCCCTGCGCCAAGGCGCCGCTCTGGATTTCTCCTTAACAACTGGATAAGGAGAAGAATGTCTTAAGCTTATAAACATAGCCAGTAAATTAATGCTAAGTGCCATTACAAAAGAGAACAGCATTTTCTAATAAGCTGTGTTGTGATTTTAAGGATTGCCATATACAATAAAATGAGGTGTAGTCTAGGACAATAGTTAAACCAAAGCAGGACTTGTCCAAACACACCCTTCTCATTATGGAAATGGCTTCCGTGGAGAGGAACCTTGGATAGCGAACTTCGTCGTTAACAATACTGTCAAACACCTCCTCTTCATCATCACCGGGGAATGGCGACTGAGAATAAAATGAGAAGTAACCCATTACCACACAATTTCTCCATGTCATTTACAATTACATGACTTCAATGCACAATTTCTGTTATTTTTAAAATTATTATATAATTAAAATAAATATGAATCATATTACAGATAAAGTAATCAAAAGAAAAGTATCTTTAGAAGTTAATATTAGTGCTGTCAATCGGTAAAAAAAAAAACAAAAAAAACAAACAAAAACAAAAAAAACGCACGTTTCTGTAATTAATCACGATTAATCACACTTATTTTTTTTTTTTTTTTTTTTTGTATTGTAATAATTTCACATTTAATCTCCAAATGAATGTAGAAGCAACATAAAGAGTGTATTTTAAATATCTGATTTTACAGGTAGGAAATATAAAGCAATGTAATCAAGTTATCAAACACTTCACTGTATAAATTATGAATTAAATATAGATTAATCCTTATTAAAAGCTACAAAAGTAATTCAGTCAAGAGCAGCGAGTAATTTTCTCTTTGTCTTTTGTTCTGTGATGAACATTAATGACAGACATCACAGCAGCAGGTTTATTAGGCTGCTGTCACTTAAAGGTCTGACGCGGATCTGAGCCCCTGCCCCTTTGATCACGAAAGTGAAAGTGCCCTTTGCAGACGCATCAGAGATTGTATATAATAGGGAGATAAGAGGGTCTGTATCTCTTACCATTGGAGAAAGCGTAACGGCTAACTTAAAAGGTGCAATATGTTATAATTTTGTCTGCTAGAAACCTATTCAAAACAAAGGCGTAGCTTGATGACGCCAAGTTTGAGCGCGGAATCTTGGGACATGTGGTCTCCATCTCAACGGACGGTGCAAAAGAATAGGGATTGGAGTCGGGAACAAATCATGTTCATGGATGTGAATATTAACGTTACTGTAGTATGAAGCAGAGCAGGACCGAGTGTTGTGGGAGCTGAACGAGGCCGCTGGAGCGATTACGAGCAGCGTAACTTTTATTATGACACAGTCGCCGACGCCGCTTCCGCTTTTCCGGTCATGAGTATTACACAGCTCTGTTATTAGATACACAATAGGAGATTCACAAACCCCGCACCAGTACAAAATTAATTTATTTTTTTGCATCTTATTGCGCTTGAATGGTTTAATAGCACTTGAATAAATTAGAGCTTGATCATATAATGTAATGCTAGCTAAAGGATGATGGAAAAAAGGATGATGCGTTAAATGCGTAAATATTTTTTACGTGATGAACTTTAAAAATTAAATCGTATGCGTTTACAGGTTAATTTTAGAGCTTTTTTATTTCCATATGACTGAATATGAACTTATCAGTATTATCACTATAATAAATAAATTTTGTGCCGTCAATGTCCTAACTACGGAAGAGGATTAGGGCCAAGCAATAATAAAAAAATAAAACCATCTCGAGATTAAAGTTGTTAAATTTCGAGAAAAAACTAGTTAAATTTCGAGAAAAAAGTCGAGATAAAATGTTGAGAATAAAGTCATTAAATTACGAGAAAAAAAGTCATTAAATTACGAGAACAAATTCGTTAAATTATGAGAAAAATGTCGTTAAATTTCGAGAAAAATGTCGAGATAAAATGTTGAGAATAAACTCATTAAATTATGAGAATAAAGTCATTAAATTACGAGAAAAAAGTCTAGATAAAATGTTGAGAATAAACTCATTAAATTATGAGAATAAACTCATTAAATTATGAGAATAAAGTCATTAAATTACGAGAAAAAAGTTGTTAAATTATGAGAACAAATACGTAATTTAACGAATTTGTTCTCGTAATTTAACGACTTTTTTCTCATAATTTAATGAGTTTATTCTCAACATTTTATCTCGACTTTTTTCTCGAAATTTAACGACATTTTTCTCATAATTTAACGAATTTGTTCTCGTAATTTAACAACTTTTTTCTCGTAATTTAATGACTTTATTCTCAACATTTTATCTCAACATTTGTCTCAAAATTTAACAAGTTTTTTCTCGTAATTTAACGAGTTTATTCTCAACATTTTATTTCGACTTTTTTCTCGAAATTTAACAAGTTTTTTCTCGAAATTTAACAACTTTAATCTCGAGATGGTTTTATTTTTTTATTATTGCTTGGCCCTAATCCTCTTCCGTACCTAACCCTAATGTAAATTTGTAATTTAAGATTGAAGCATTTTTTTGAGAAATCACCACAGGCAACGCGCCAAACTAAACCACACTTAGTGAGAAGAGACAGCACAGAATGAGCCGTTCACATGGGACGCAACAAAATGGAACATAATGCAGAAATCTTTAGCTACTTGACACATTGCCTTAAAAACATGGTGCTCAAAGAGCGAGATGCTGAAAAACAGCGAGACGGCAAATAGCACAGATGAAATGTGTGAACAGATTCTTTGTAAGGTCTACCTCAGACAGAAATAGTTTAAAACAAACAATAAGTTAAATTCTAGTCACATTTAAATGTCTTTACACCATCAATCCTTCTTCCAAAACGTGTTTTTGTCTTACCCTGATTCACTATGGTAAGCCTATTATAAGTGTTTATATTTTAGACCTGACGGGATGGTTTTCACAAGAAATTGCATACATGCATCACTCACTCGTGCGTGTTTCATCATATCTGTAAATCGAGAAACTGAAGGATTTGAAATGTTGTAAAAGTGACGTGGAGATGCCTTTTTTTAACAGATAAATTGACATGTAGCTCTCTCACAGGGTTCATTGTTAAGCATTATCTATTGTGAAGGGTTATTTCATTATGGTTATTGTAGGACTGTGCTGGAATTTATTTTCAAGGATGTACAGTGTCTATTAATGGGTATAGCGTCTTCAGCTAGTCAGCTTGAGATCAACCAAAACAATGTCCAAAATGCATGCACGTTTTTTTTTAACCGATAGAGGGTACACTGTTAAATAGTGTACCTTTATTGTGATATGATAAATTTACTTCATTTTTTTTTTTTAACCAGTTGACAGTTCAAGTTAACAACAATTATTAACTAGTCTTAAATTTTCCCCTTGGGATCAATCAAGCATCCATCCATCTATCATACCTCTCCAACCAACATCTCAAAGATGAGAACTCCCAGACCCCACCAGTCCACCGCTCGTGTGTACGACGTCTCAGTTAAAACTTCAGGTGCTAAGAACTCAGGAGTGCCACAGAACGTACTAGTACGATCTTTAAAGCCCATTCCTACATGATAGGAGATGGAATGAGTTACACTCACAGTACTGACAAACACCACATAAAAATCACACAAACATTAGAGAAATACATTATCTACCTTCTTTGCAGAGACCAAAGTCAGCAATTTTGACATATCCCTCAGTATCTAGCAAAAGGTTATCTAGCTTCAGATCCCTGCAGAAGAAAATTGATGGTGATCACATATGGTTCATAGAACATTCATAAAGTCTTCGGTTTTTACATTCAGGACTGGCACTTACCGGTAGACAATTTTATGGTCATGCAGAAATTGCAGCCCCAAGACTACACAAGCAGCATAAAAACTGAGGAAATAAAAACCAAGTCATTTCAGATCATGACAAACAATCATGTCAAAGTGACAGCAGCAATAGTAAACTCAGTCACTCACACAGCACGAGGTTCAGAGAACACGTCTGCATGAATGTGCATCATCAGGTCTCCTCCTGCTGCGTACTCCATGACGAAACACACATGCTCCTTGGTCTGGAAACAAGCGAAGAGGTTCACCAGGAATGGATGCCGCACACTGTTCACCGTCTCAAAGATCCTCTTCTCACACATGAGGCTGTGATATTAATAGTTAGTGTAAATGGATAGCTGATGAAAAACATTTCAATTACTTTTTTTCTGGTTAAAATAGGCATACATACTTAAAGGGTTAGTTCACCCAAAAATGAAATTTCTGTCATTAATTACTCACCCTCATGTCGTTCCACACCCGTAAGACCTTCGTTCATCTTCATAACACAAATTAAGATATTTTTGATGAAATCCGAGATTTTTTTTTTTTTATCTCCCATGGAAAGCTCATTCTCCTATGCAGTTTACGTTGAAGCTTCCATGTTTTATGTCAGAACGCAACTCTGTATTGGCCGGCTTCTGCGTCAGCAGCACACGTATGCGTCATGGTGCTCACGAGAACAGTGTCAACCAATACTGAGCCGGTGCTCGGTTGTAAACACGGAAGCATTGCACTGTGTCAACTGCATAGGAGACTGCATGGGTAGAGAAGAAATAGTTGAATAAAGTCATTATTTTTGTTTTGTTTTTGCGCACAAAAAGTATTCTCATTACTTCATAACATTAAGGTTGAACCACTGTAGTCACGTTGACTATTTTAACAATGTCTTTACTACTTCTCTGGACCTTGAATGTGGTTATTTTGTTGCTTTCTATAGGAGATAAAACTTGGAATGACATGAGGGTGAGTAATTAATGACAGAAATTACATTTTTGGGAGAACTTAAGGTGCTATATTTAAGATTGTCAACTTTTGAACAGTCTTGCAGTGTAATAAATGCATTTATAAAAGTAGACATTCATTTAGTCTGTCAATTAACATGGCCACATTAACTGTACGCAAAATAAACAGAATATGAAAAATATGCTGTTTTGGAATGGAATGTTGCATGTCAAAATGCATACAATGTCAACAGTTAAAACTGATAATGTATGTAACATTACAAATGTATATAGATTAGAAGAATAATATTTTTATTTATTTTTTCAGTCTCATACACAAATAAATAAAAATTATATAAAAAAAAACCTAAATAAAAACATTTAAAGTTTGACACTATTTCACAATTCTGTATATTATCAACTAAAATGTCAACTAAAATTTATGAACTTATGCCATTTAAGAAATTAAAATGGACTAAAATGAATGAATGAATGTGACACACTAAAATATTACAGAGCCCCTAAAGTAACATGGTGATAGGGGGAAAAAAAATAAATAAAAAAAAATGGAAAAACTTTGTGTTGGCTTGCAAAATGTTTGCGTTCCCCTGATAAACCTGGTGTTCACAAAGTTTCTTGGGGGAACGTAAAAACACAAAAGCATTGAAATATACTTTTTGAGATAATATATATATATATATATATATATATATATATATATATATATATATGACTAAAGACAAAATGTCCTTTTTGAAATTTGATTCTTTTTCGCCTTTAAAAATAAAGCAGAAGCAGAATAGTTCCCACTGTATACAATTACTGATGTCTCTACAAAAGATGTTCATTTATTTTACTTAAACACACATACATAGCCTTTACCTGTCCACTTCATCCCTTGCAACAATGTCACCTTTCTTCAAAGCTTTAATGGCAAACATTTCTCCAGTGGTCTTGTATTCAGCAAGTAATACCTGTTGAATAATTAAAGAGATGAGACAATAAAACTGTCTCCTGCAGAAATCACATGGTGGTATGTAGAGATAATCTACAATACATCACACAGTTACCAAACACAAATGGTTAATGTACTGAACATTTATGGCACATTTGCTAATTTTACAGACCTAGCCTTATTGCACACAAGCACAAATTATTGTGAAAGAACAAAGTTTACCTTTCCAAAGTGGCCACGCCCCAGAACAGCTACACATTTGAAGTCTGTCAAACTGAATTGAACTTCCTCTTCTTCCCTAAAAGCATGAACACATACTTTGAGCATGTGACTACCGTTAATGTATGCATGTTTATACTGTATGTAGCCATGATGTCAGTCATCAAGAAATGGGGAACAGACTACCTTATTTCAGTTTTTTGTGGAACTGCAGTTAGTTCCAGGTCAGGCTGCTCATTTTCAACCAGACTGTCATAATCTGGTTTAGCTACTGTGTTGTTCAGGAAGTCAAAGGTCGCTAGGGCATCCTGTAGGCAAAAGGCACTTAAGAGTCATTCCAAACCACTGCAAAAGAACTCCCCTTAAGGGACAGTTCTGCCAAAAATGAAGATTCTGCCATTAGCTGCGTTTCCATTACCCTTCAAATTGCGCAAATTGTAATTGCGAATTGAAATTACGCTTAAAGGTGCCGTAGAACGTCTTTTTAAAAGATGTAATATAAGTCTAAGGTGTCCCCTGAATGTGTCTGTAAAGTTTCAGCTCAAAATACCCCATAGATTTTTTTAATTTATTTTTTTTAACTGCCTATTTTGGGGCATCATTAAATATGAGCCGATTTAGGCTGCGGCCCCTTTAAATGCTCACGCTCCCCGCCCACGGAGCTCCCGTTTGCCTTTAACAGCATAAACAAAGTTCACACAGCTATTATAACCCTCAAAATTGTTCTTTACAAAGTGTTCGTCATGCAACATGTCTAATCGCGTAAGTATGGTATTTATTTGGATGTTTACATTTGATTCTGAATGAGTTTGATAGTGCTCCGTGGCTAAAGCTAACAATACACATTGTTGGAGAGATTTATAAAGAATGAAGTTGTGTTTATGAATTATACAGACTGCAAGTGTTTAAAAATGAAAATAACGACAGTCTTGTCTCCGTGAATACAGTAAGAAACGATGGTAACTTTAACCACATTTAACAGTACATTAGCAACATGCTAACGAAACATTTAGAAAGGCAATTTACAAATATCACTAAAAATATCATGATATCATGGATCACGTCAGTTATTATTGCTCCATCTGCCATTTTTCGCTGTTGTCCTTGCTTGCTTGCTTACTTAGTCTGATGATTCAGCGGTGTACACAGATCCAGATGTTAATACTGGCTGCCCTTGTCTAATGGCTTGAACATGAGCTGGCATATGCAAATATTGGGGGCGTACACCCTGACTGTTACGTAACAGTCGGTGTTATGTTGAGATTCGCCTGTTCGTCGGAGGTCTTTTAAACAAATGAGATTTATATAAGAAGGAGGAAACAATGGTGTTTGAGACTCACTGTATGTCATTTCCATGTACTGAATTCTTGTTATTTAACTATGCTGAGGTAAATTCAATTTTTTATTCTAGGGCACCTTTAATGGAAAAGTGAATTTCGCAAAAACTCCCAAATATTGCAAAAAAATTGAGGTGGCTGATAATTTTTTCACATTTACAGGTCACCTGATGTATAGTCACATCATCGTTCTTTAAAGATAGCTCGGTATGTAACGGGAGGATGAAAAAAATGAAAACAAGAATGTTGTAATCGAAGGAAATCTCACTTGTATATTGGAATATTTCTGATCTCTCGAGCGTCAGTTTAAAGTGTCATCTGCTGCGCTCGAGCCTCGAGGGATCAAATAACATGTCAAACTTATGTTATTGAAGTTTGACATCTAATAGTATTAATCAATTAACAATTAATAATGAACATACTAGAAACTAATAGTATTAGATGTCCTCGCTCATAGCTCCTCAGGAAGCTTTCTTTCTTCGTGTTCCTCACCTCCTCACGGTGCATTCATAGAATTGAAATGGCATAGAATAATAATAATAATAAAAAAAAAAACGTTTCCAGATCAGGAGATGGAGGAACGAAGAAATAAAGCATCCACTGGAGTATTGAAAAGAACCCAGGGAAGCATATATGAGGGAGAAGGGCTTCCAGAAGCCGTGGCAAATATTACGCTCCAAATAAAGCTCTCAGAAAGAAGTATCTTTTAGAAAATGACGTAATCGCGAGGGGAAAATGACTCATTGTGAGAGTTTTAGTCGCATAACATCGATTAATGGAATCGCTGTCATTTCGCAATAGTTTTTTATCGACATTCAGAAAATATCGCAAAAGTTTTGCGCAAATCTGTAATGGAAACGCGGCTATTGTTTACTCATCGTCATTTTGTTCCAAACCCATATGACCTGACTTTTGCCCATCAAACACAGAAAAGAATGTTGGCAGGGTGTTCATGCTGTTCTATTCCCTCACAACAGAGGCAGTCAAGGTCCATAAATGAGAAAAAAACATATGCCATATGATAGCTTTGTTTGATGAACAGACCAAAAAGTCTTCATTTGCTTCATTTACATGACTTGGCGTGCTATTTTTAAACATACATGAAGGTGAATGAGATTTGAGAGCTGTGGTGAAGATTACCAGTGAATAAAATTTAGTTCAATTTCTTTTCCTTATCAAAAGCAATCATATGACTTAAAAATTGTATGAACTACATTTATAGCGCTTTTGGTCATTATGAGGGCTTTACATTCAGTGATCATCATCTCCTTTCATTGTTTGGAAAAGAGTGGTGTCAACATTTTGCTAAACTTCCTTTTGTGTTCCACAGAACATATAAAGTCAGATGGGTTTGGATTGACATGAAGGTGAGTAAATGATTAAACTACCCCTTTAATACAACCACTCCTTTACCTGCACCTCTTTTCTATCTGGAATCTTATCCATTGGTGATGTTTCCTCTATCTCCACTTCGATGGAGTTCCGTTTTGAGGGAGGGGTGGATGCTTTGTCAAAGTCTAATTTGGTCACAGTGGGATCGCTGATGATGAGAAGACAAATTATAAAAGTTTCGCCATAGCAATAGTAACATTATGGAATGCATACACTGGGATAAAGAGCAGGAATGTTAAGTCATCTCATTATCTAAATATAGAAAACCAATTATGTTTCCAGACAGATTAGTCTTTGTTTATCAAAGACTGCAGAATAGTTTGAGGGCTTTCCGTTACTGAAGCTCTTGTAGGAAATGAGTCTGTGTGGATGAGATGGAATGCTTTTGTACGTATATGCACCTGGGTAGGGAGTGTGCGTCTGGATGGCCGATTGGTGCCATTTCAGGGCTCAACGCTGAGCCCAGATCAGTCGCCCCAGGACTGAATGAGTTATTGATTGACGGAATGGCTCTTCTCACCAACCTGCCCCAGGTGGCGATGTTAATGTTCATCTGAGGGGCACGCAGGAACGTTTTACCTAAGAGGAATAAGGTTTATGTATGAGATGAAGAAACCTCTAAGAAGAAGATAACATTAGTTCCAAAACCTGGTGCGCTACTATGGAGGTAGTATTTTAAAGCATTGTACATTTGTTTTCTGGCAAGGTTTATACAACTAAGGGTGTGTTCACATTGTAGATCAGTGGTTCTTGGTTCTTTTGGTCTGTACCAAAAAAGAAGACAATACATTAGTCCTGGTTCGCTTAGTGTTCACTGTCATTTTTAACACCAAACACCAAAAAAAAAAAGTTCTGTCATGACAACTCTCTTGAGGGTTTTGGCTTGGTAATGGGTGTAACAATGTTGATATATTTGGTTTTGGCAGAATAGATCTGCTACGCTGCTGCTGCAGCAGAGCAAGAATGGGACTTGCTACTGCCAATCCATACACAACATGCTGATGGAGCAAGTAAGACATGCTGCTGCACAATATAGCGTACATGAATTACCCGTAGCAGATCTATACATGTGGAGCTGGGGAAGGTGGAGGGTTTCTGAAAGCGCACTGCACTGCTACAGCAAATGCTATTTGAAGGTTGAGAATGTGAGCTCACTGGCTACTGATATTAATGGAATGAATGAAATCCACTTTATGATACAGCAGGAACCAATCAGCTGTGCCCTTTGAGAATGATTTGATTGCAAGCAGGTTGAGTTAAAGGGATAGTTCACCCAAAAATGAAAATAATCCCATGATTTACTCACCCTCAAGCCATCCTAGGTGTATATGACTATCTTGTTTCAGACGAACACAATCCGAGATATATTTAAAAATATCCTTAGTCCTCCAAAGTTTATAATGGTTGTGAATGGTAGACCAAATTCTGAAGACAGAAAAAATGCATCCATCCATCCCATAGACTGTAAAAAAAATATGGACGTAGCGTCCGTGACGTCACCCATAGAGTTCTGAACAGCAGTTTTGACGCATAAATGAGGCCGCGGCCATCTTAGCTGCGCGTCACCGCACGTCACTCCCGGATAACTGAAAATGGGCAAAGAGGTGGGGAGGTGGTTTGAGCTGATGTGACTGGTTGCTGAAACCACGCCCACCTAGCACGACGTGACCATGTTAGCAAGCAAAGGAGCTATCTATCTTAGATACGATCTAAAATATTGATGAAGATAAGTTTTATCATCAGAACGTTCTAAAGGTTTACTGTCAATCTACGGTGTTTCTTTAAGATATAGATGCTCCAACACCAGTAGTGTTGGGTGTGCAAATAACAACATGGAAAATCAAATGGGACTTCATACCTTTATAATGAAATAGAGATCGCGAGATGAATCCAATCTGTGGCACTTGGGTAAAATATGAGTGTCCATTGCAAAAAAAATATTTCACATTTCTTCTGAATGATCTGCTCTCTGTCATCGTTCTTCAAGAAAGGATGCAATCTGAGCAGCGTTTATGTTGTAAAACTTTATACGATCGTATCTAACAAAATGTGCCTGTGTCCAAAGTATATTTTTTTTCAAAATAGTGCAGCAGTTTTAGTTATAATATCCAAGCAATGCTGTCAGAGTTCTATATCCTCCTGGTATTGTCATTGTAGTAAATCTCACAATCAAAACTTTCAGCCAATGCCACGATCCAACAACGTGTGTTCTGTGTCTCTTACCCATGCATGCACATCTACACAGACACACATCAGTCTCGAATATTATGCAGCAAGCCATATTTTATAATTGTATAAAATAATCGAGAAAAAAAAAAAACACAAAAACGGCTGAGATGCCAAATTCAGCGGCAGCTGAGGTAACAGGGCTCACAGACAGCAGCGCAATCTACCTGTCACTCAAGTGACCACGCCCTTAATTATGCAGAACTTTAAGGCTTAATATAATTTAAACGGATAAGTTATAAAAAAATTCACCCCCCTCAGAGTTGTCATGAAGGGCAAAAATAGCAGTATAGACCAAAACCACAATTTGAACCAACTTGTAAACATGTTTTTTTCTGCTATAAACTTGGCCAATTTAACATGGGACTCTATGAGATTCTGCTCTCTTTTGGAGCCTGTCCCTAGTGGCCAGTCGATGAATCGCAGTTTAAGTTACTTCCGTATTGGCTTCACGAGAGAAAGGGGGAGGTTGCCGCTTGATCCATCCATAAAAAAAAAGAAAAAAAAAAAGAATCCATATGACTCAGGAGGGTTAATAAAGGCCTTTTGAAGCGTTTTTTAAGAAAAATATCCATATTTTAACTTTATAAATTCAAATAACGAGCTTCCGGTGGACGACCATAGGCATACTGCGCACGTTCATTTGGGCGGAAGATGCAACCTTTGACTTGACACAATGACAATGATGAACGCAGAGGAGAGAGCAAAACAAAACACTGGTCACGAATCACGAAATTTTTCAGAAAAATGTCAGAGGATTTTGATATAAGAGAAGAGGAGCTTGAGTTTGTTGCCCAGACGTATTTGTTTGAACCGCGAGAGGCATCTAAGCTTACGATACTCCTACATCCTGCATCATACATCGCGTCAGAGGATTACTCATTTGGCGCAAGTTGACTTGCGCATTCTGCGTGCGGTCGTTCGCCGGAAACTAGTTGTTTGAATATATAAAGTTTTAAATATGGATATTTTTCTTACAAAAATGCATCCCTTCGCTTCAAAAGGCCATTATTAACCCTTGGGAGTCGTATGGATTCATTTTTTTTTTTTTTTTTTAATGGATGGATGCATTTTTTCTGTCTTCAGAATTTGGTCTACCATTCACAACCATTATAAACCTTGGAGGACTAAGGATATTTTAAAATATATCTCGGATTGTGTTCATCTAAAAGAAGAGAGTCATATACACCTAGGAGGGCTTGAGGGTGAGTAAATCATGGAATAATTTTCATTTTTGGGTGAACTATCCCTTTAAGGACCTATCAGCCTGCGCCATCTAGAGTTTCATGACAGAACTTTGTATTTATGACATATTTTGTGATGGAACTTACTGAGCATCCAAATCACTGCTGTGCGCTAAGGTAAATGCGCTCGTTGTATGTGTGTACATATGATGGTATTTCTACCAGCTGAGAGCTCACAAAGAGCTTAAAAAATGTGTAAAGGAGTCAAATCAGATTCAGGAATTCCTGTGTTACAAAGATCTGCTGCATGAAGACAGTGTTTCCGATATGTGTACTGAACTGTAATGGGCAATATCGCGACTATGTCGAGACAAACCAGGCATACTTGAGCATTCTGTGCTTTTTAGGGTCGCATCGTGACATCACATCACGATATCTTTGGTCCGTTGCATATATATTGCAGTCCAATTGCTACAGAGTTAATTTGGTTCAATGAACCAAGACTCACCTCTTTAGGGGTTTAAACAGAGCAATAATCAAACCAAACTTGCCAAGTGTGAACACTCCAAGATATAGTACCTAATTTTAGCCACACTGAGACAACATAGCATGTATCCTTCACACGTTTTTTTTTTTTTTCTCTCCCCAGAGGGGTGTTCTAATCTCTTTTCTATTGCATTGTGAATAAAGCTGGCCACCAAATAAGATTCTTATTTTCTTTTCTCTCTTTTCTATGTACTTATAAGTTAAGCTGATGTGAATAGGCTGTTAGCTTAGAGACATGCTATCTTAAAACTTTAGACTCGAGTCTCACATGCAGAACATTTGTGTGACACCTATAAGTTAACCTGTCAGATCCAAACTGACCCTTTATGGGGATTCCTTGACGGTAAAGTGCTTTCTTAGAAGGCAGCTGCCTACTTAGGCAGCTCATGAGATTTTGGAACACAGCTTAAACCAGCTATTCTCCTTCTTTGTAAATACAGGGTTCAAGTAAGTTCAAACAAGAAGGTCAAAGTTCATTCTGACTTCACCGTGTAAACACTGGCCCCACAGCAGAGCAATATTGAACCACAGAACTGTGTTAGGAGTAGGCTGCTTAATCTAATCTGTTTGAGCGAACATGTCAACCCTTCTCAACACTAAGGCATATTTGCCACTTCATAATCTTACCTTGCTGTTTGGAGAAGATTTTCTTTTGCCTTTGTAGTTTAGGTCGCCTCTCAATAACTGGGTTAAAAAATGTAACCTGTGTCCAAAGAGGCAAAGAAAATCTCAAAAATATCCACAACAAAGCCATCAAATCTGTATAATGCATGTCAGTGTGTGATGAAAAAATTTAATTACCTCAGCAAACAGTGTTCCTTGCGGTTCCAGGTAGAGGCACATGCCATGACGCTGGTTGTCCAGGAAGTCCTCCAGCCGTAAAAACTTCACAGCACACAGTGAGCGCCAGTCTCTCCAATACACAGCTATCTCCAGTTCACGCGACTATATGCCAACCAAAAAAAGCATTTAATATCTCATATTAAGTACATACACACTGTATACATCATCTTGTAAAAATGTATCAGTTTCCACAAAAATATCAAACAGCACAACCGTTTTCAACTATGATAAAAAATGATTCTTAAGCACCAAATCAGAATATTACAATGATTTTTGAAGGATCATATGACACTGAAGACTGAAGTAATGAAGCTGAATTTTTTAGCAGCCATCATACAGGAATAAATTACATTTTAAAAAAGAAAAGATGTTTTAAATTGTAATAATATTTCACAATATTTTGATCAAATAAATACAGCCTTGTGCATGTCTTTCAAAACCATAAAAAAACTAATCTTACCAACCGCAAACTTTTGAACAGTAGTGTACATAAGTAGTTTTAACCTAAATGGATTTATGAAAAAAATTAAAAATTCTGTTTAGTTTCATTACAGTGCTGTGCATGGTTGCCAGAGCATTGCTATATGTTTGCTAGGAAGTAGGGGCGTAAAGGTACAAGTATTCGTACCGAACCGTTCCGGTACAGGGCTTTTGGTTCAGTGCACGTGTGTACGGAAGAATTACATTGCAACATTGTAGCCCAACCACCAATAATCGCAATAAGCTCTGTGTTTTGTTACTTTCGATAAGAAACAAAGTGTCATCCTTCAAATTCTGTCCACAAAATCATGAAATTTAAACATAAAATGCTGCTTTGACGCGCTTTGATGCGGTGTGACAGATCACTGTATAGGCACCTCAGTTCAACCGGCAGCGCGAGTGAACGTGATCATCTCTTCTTCTTTAATACTAGTTACAGAATAAACATGAAAGAACATCTGAAGGTATGTTGAAAGATACAGTACAACTTACTGAATAAGTCATATCTCGTGTAATTGATCAATCAGTGTTTCAATGGCGGAAAGACATTAATGAAAGCTTGTAAGTAATATGTCATGTAGCATTTACCTCAGAAAAGCCATTCAGTCTCCAAAGTTTGTTAGTTCGCTAGAGAAATGAACTCTTTCTCTTACTATATGCACTGTATTAGCCTATATAATCATTATATTTTACTTAACCTTTTAGTGATGTCCTGATTAGGCTATTTAATGTATGTTTAAATAAGTCTGTTGTGAAAATGACAGCCACTATGTAGAAATGATTATATTTCAACAACGAACTGGAATAAAAACATTTAGTTAATGCAAAAACTGCCTTATGTCCAGCTTACATGTTTGCATACAATTTGTTATTTGAGTGTTGATTATTTGATCTAAAAATAAAAAGCAATTGAATTTAGGTTAATGCATAGTTTATAGCATTAGCAAAGCAATTTTATGTTTAGTTTTCTCCCTACCTGCTGTAGCGAAAACCGTACCGAACCGTGACTTCAAAACCGAGGTACGTACCGAACCGTGAGTTTTGTGTACTGTTACAGCCCTACTAGAAAGTTACGGGTAGCTGCTTACAGGATTCTCCTTCAGTTTATTTCTATATGGGATCTTTACTTATTTTATAGTCCATCAGCTGAAAACTGTACTTCTGATCACACACACATATATATATATATATATATATATATATATATATATATATATATATATATATATATATATATATATATATATATATATATATATATATATATATAATAATAATACATCATTATATTAGTTAAAAAAAAAGAAGAAATCCACAGACAAATCACTATTCAAATTGACAAAAAAAAAAGACATTTAAAAATGTTTAATTCAAAATTTAAATTATATTAAAAAAATTAGATTAGACAAAAATAGAAAAAAAAAAAAATTAATTAATTTTAAATGGCAATTAAAAACTTTAAAACATTGGCCAAGTGCTTTATTATTCTTCAATAGAGTAAAAAATGCCAAATTTGTATTATTTATATTTGTATTTCTAGTTCCCTATAATAACAAAGCCCTCTACATGATAAGCTACATGATGAGATATTATTCCTGTCCACAGCACAAATGGTGAAGGACCAGCTGAAGTTTAAGGGCCTAACACCTCACCATTTATGCTGTGACCATGAATCTGTAGTATGAGCAACAGTAACAGTGAAGCTTAACCCAGCACACACCACTTATGACTATTACTACAGATCACAGCCAAAGGTTTGACATTTACAAGCCTTTTACAGGTATTGTCAGAGTCTGTCTGCCATTGCACAACTGCTGATTAGAGCTCTCTCGTTGCCTGCCATGAGATTAAAAGATTACGCCATCACGCATTCAAAAGCAAGTCCAAACCTACAGTCAATAATCAATCCTCAAATATAAATTGAATACAATAACAAAGCAAGTAGTAAGCCTCCAAATCAGTCCAACTTTCAACTATTTCCAATATCTTCCCTGAGGAGGATAATTTACACTTATTTTGGGATATGTCAAGAAGAAACCTGTGCAATTCCATCAAAAGAAAAATAAGAGTGCCTGCAAATCAACCCATTTCTTAAAGCTGCAGTAGGGAGTTTTTAGAAAACGTTGACTTAGCCTGAGAATTTGAACAAGCACAACTCACAGGTCACTCCCCCTTGCTCTCTGCTGCGCTACAGCCCTCCCTCCACAGCTCCTCCCCCATCACAACGGAACCTGCCGTGAACGCGCAGGCTAGTAAGCAAGCAGGACCGATGACGGCGGATAAACAGTTATAGCACATTCACTGGTACGGACGAAACATCAACAATATGATTTACATTGACTATGGCCTTCCCATACTTTGACTACAAACTTGGTCCTCAAAACATTACGTATTTTGCAATACATGTAATGTAACTATATGACGTATATGCACTATTTCTATAAGTAATAAATAGCTAGTAAGATAATATAACGGTAACTAATGTTACAGTACGCAAATAACTGGATTCTCCGGTTATCTCTGTATGTATATTTTAGCCAAGAATAAAACAAAATTTGTTATTAAACCACTCTGCCTCTTTTCGTTTTATTTAAAGAAACAAACAAAAACATATTAATAGCCTCAGGCAACGAGTGATTAATTATCTGCAATGTCTGCTTATATTTATAACAAAACGAAATATTAAACAACCCTGCCTCTTTTCGTTTACATTTCAAACATATTAAATGTAATACTATTTGTGCATACTCTGATTATCTTCACTGTAATGAAATGAAATAGGCTTTAACATAAAACACAACCTTCTCTTTTTGTTAAATGTCAGTTTTAATGTTCAATAATAGCCATTATAAAAGGTATAAAAATATACAATAAGAAATAAAGCAAACAATTCAGTCAAGCGTACAAAATCAGCGCTTTAGTATGATACAAAAGTTAAATAGCCATATATAAATTTATGAAACGTCACGTTGCCCTCAGCCAAAACGGAGCCAGCGGCAAACGTCAGAAGGATTAGCCGAGGTAAGGCTGCTCTCGGCTGGGTACATGAGCGCTGAGAGTCCGGTGATCGCCTGGATCTCAAAACTCCGACAACGTCAGATCAAATTTTTAGAAAGGCGCTATCTTTATCAATTAACCACAAATTTGAGCTTTAAACCAGCACATTCTCGCCTGAAAAAATCTTAAAACTGCATATCATGACTTAATAGAGCCCGATCACACGAAAATGCGTATCAATAGTACGAGTTTGTAATCTCATAGAATATATACGCCAAAATGAGTTTTTCGCGTGCATATGATACGCACTTTATGGGGTATTATACGTACGAAACTGGATTGTTTGTCCGTCATAAGCAAAGCTGCTGCACACTGGTAATCTTGAATTTGAATGCCTGTACACGCTGTGCACTATGGCTGTGCATGATAGGAGTGTGATCAGCGCGCACACGAGCTTGATTGACACTGCTAAGACACTCCTCCTGACTCTGATTGGTTGGTTCTTACCGGGAGCGGTGTATTTCTGCAAATGGCAATAGGACCACTGGGAGGAGCCAGAGGAGCTTGATTTTTTCACAGATTATCTGTCTCATATTCTACTGTCAGGACATAATGACAGGTTTAACAAATATGTAAAAAATACATTTTTACAAAAGTTACCTACTGCAGCTTTAATGTGGACAAATGGAGATATCCATTTGTCCACAGGACATATCGAACGGAAATAATGTTGACTGTGATAATGACAAAGACGAAAAGTAAGCTGAGGTTTGCTTGTGCAACTCAATAAATATATAGCCGTAACAGAAAGGGAATATTTATATATGTGAGATTGAAGAGATTACGAACGCTGACTTCTGATCCGCCTTTTGTGCGTTTCCATAAGAACTGGGTCAAATCTGGGATTAACATTTCCAAAGTTAATTGAGAAAGGCTGGAAAGGAGAGCATGTGTGCATATGTGTACCCATCATCTCATGTGTTGAGGGGATTATGGGATAAGGCTGTGGTTTGACAACTGTGTTTTATGCAATTTCTCATGCATTACCCGGTCAAGTTCCAGCGTGAACTTCTGGTCCCAAGATTGGTTGCTGACTGGCTTCCAATGGGTCTGTCCCACAACTGTGTTGTCCAGCTTCAGAACGGCACTGATTTCATCTGCCATAACAGCACAAAACAACTCAAACTATTAGTCTTTAACACAGGCATGAATATAAATTCATTATATTTTATATATAATACATTGATTTAATTCAATTCATAAAATATGCTGTGCTGAAAATAAAAATACGCCTCAAAGACGTTAAAAATAACAAAAACACTTACACTAAAAATTTGAAAATAGCACAGATGGAATACAAGAACAGATCTTGTGTAACTGCCTTTCTTGGATTTAAATGACTATTTTTTTTACAGGAAGATTATCTAAGCAAATATTGATATATTCAATTACTTGTGATTTAATTAATCTGAACATCATGTAATAAATCAGTAGCATTTGAATTAAATGTTAAAAAACTAATTAAAATAATATTGAATCAACTGACAACCTTAATATACAATACCATTCAAAAGTTTGAAAGAAGTCTCTCATGCTCAGCAAGGCTGCATTTGATTAAAAATACAATAAAAAAGTAATATTGTGAAATATTACAAAATCAAAATAATTGATGTTTATTTAGGATTCTATAATGAATAGAAAGTTCATAAGAACATTTATTTGTAAAAATAAATCTTTCATAACATTATAAATGTCTTTACTGTCACATTTGATCAATTAAATGCATCATACCAAAATAAAATTAATATCTTTAAGAAAAATAAGAAAATATTACTGACCCAAACTTCTGAATGGTAGTGTACACTTAATACGTCATAACAAGTCTGTTATTTTCCACATAACTTTATAGAATAAAAGTTTGCAGTCATTTTGATGGGAAGACGAGTGAAGATGAAATAATGTCAAATTGCAGAGCCTTACTTACTAGTTTGCTAAATGCAGACTATACGTGTGTGAATGAAGCGTAATTTACAATGGTTACTCTATTTGAAATGGTGAAGCTCAACTGTTCCTTAGGAAGTTCCTTAGGAACGATCTTAACTTGGATTTTCAAAGGGAATTTACAACAAATACAAAGCCACTCAACTGGACAGATCATCAGACTTGGACAGGGTTCGGCTGCTGCCAGATTTGTTCTTGTTTCCTCGGCTCATAAATGAGGATCGTGCCTCACTGGGGCTCCAGCCGGGCAGAGAAACAGATGCTGTCTTTGAGCGACCCGGGACATTCTCCAGGAGGTCCTGACAGCCCATGAGCCTCACGTCTAATGTGCCTGCGGATTTACAACAGAAACCCAACTCAGAGCCAAAATGCTGCGTGATCTTGAGATGTAAATCACTAAGCACATCTATTCTGATTAACACAAGATAATAAGTGTGCAAACAATTACAAATGGCTATTTCAAGACACATGCAGTAGTTATAGGGCCTTATATGGAAAGCACTGCATGGTACAAGTCTACAATGGTAACGTAAGCTCTCTCGTTATCCTTTAGAGTGAAGGTCAAAGTTGTGTGCGATAAAGCCAAGGGTGGAGGAGGGGGCCACTGGTGAACACTGTGCGAAAAGTCGAGTGTAGTTCCTACATGCCTATACCCAGACAGCTGCTCCCCCTCTCAAACAGGGTTAAACGTACAGTAACATGTGTTGTGATAAAGGACTAAAGGGCCTATTCACACAGGGAGTGAATATTTGCAGGGGAAAAGACTATAAATTGAAACAATGCATTCCTATGGATCTATTCACGGAGACAAAAATTCAGCTGAACACAGGTGGATTTTTCCACCCATGTATAGGTTGTTGTTTGTTTTTTCTTCCAAAACTCATCTAGCAATAAAGTATAAGCATATGGATTTTGTCTAGAACTTATTTTACCAAACATAACTAAATGAAAACTAAATGAAGAGAATACTTCTAAAATTCTGTCATCAGTTGTCCCAAACCCGTAAGACTTTTGTTTTAAACAAATAAAGATATTTTTAATAAAACCAGAGAGATTTCTGTCCATCCATTGGAAGTCCATTCCCCAAAACTTTGATGCTTTAAAAAGTATAAAAGTAATCCATATGAATTGAGCGGATTAATCCAAGTGTTCTGAAGAGACAAATTGCCTAATGTGATGTACAGATTTCCTTTAGGCTTTTATTCACATATAGTTATTGATCAACGGAGAAGACTCGTCGGTGAAACCAGGGAACAGAGTAGATAAAATATGGTCAATGGCAGCTCAAACGTACACTTACTTGATGTGTGACAACAAACCTCATTGGTTTTTGCAGAAGCTCAAACATGCTTGCGTGATTTCTTGAAAAAGCGTAATATTGAACTTTGTTAATCCGCCATTGTCGCCGCATGTTAATGAACTCTCACGCGCAAAAAAGGTTTATTTTTCATTATTCTATTTATTTTGTACTTTTATAACATGAGATGCTTTTCAGTTTTGTAGCTGACTGAGACCAAATGCTTTTTGTTTTTTATCAGCCCTACAAAAAAATATGACCTATGCAAGAATGGATTCTGTTTAATACCTAATGCTTAATACACTAAAGGAGGCTGTACTGTACCAACTACCTCAGGGGGACTAAATGCTGCAAGGTGGAACAAACTGTAATTTGCACTACTGTCTGTTCAAAAAAAGCATATGGGGGGGGGGGGGTTACCAAACTTGGACTCCTGCATACCGTTACACCCCTACTAAATTGCACTATATTATATTTATAAAAAAAAAAGAAAAGAAAAAAAAGTTTACCATGCATCATGCTTGAAGCGAAAGTATAAATGCTTGAAAATAAAGCTTCAAGTCTTTAAATCAATACACAGTCAGCATCATTTCTCTGAAAAAAAGTTGTGAAGTGTGTTTGTATATTATTTCCTGATGTCTTTTTGTTGACCTACATCCACTTCAGACCCTTGGAGACTGTTAAAAAGTCATAGGTCAGCTCAAATTCTATCGCTTTTTACTAGCATGACAGTTTGCATATGAATTAAGTGTTATTTGTATATATTGTTGAGCTAATTATTAATTTAACCAATGTTTAAAGGGATAGTTCACCCAAAAATGAAAATTTGATGTTTATCTGCTTACCCCCAGTGCATCCAAGATGTAGGTGACTTTGTTTCTTCAGTAGAACACAAATGATGATTTTTAACTCCAACCGTCGATGTCTGTCAGTCTTATAATGCGAGTCAATGGTCACACAGTTTATAAGAGTCAATAAACATGCACAGACGAATCCAAATTAAACCCTGCGGCTCGTGACGGCACATTGATGTCCTAAGACACGAAACGATCGGTTTGTGCGAGAAACCGAACAGTATTTATATCATTTTTTACCTCTAAAACACCACTATGTCCAACTGCATTCAGCAATTGCTTGGTGATGTCTGATCGCGCTCTGACAACGAGTGCTAGACATCACTGTCGTTGTCAGAGCGCGATCAGACCTCACGAATCGAGTGATGAATGCAGTTGGACATAGTGGTGTTTTAGAGGTAAAAAATGATATAAATACTGTTCGGTTTCTCGCACAAACCGATCGTTTCGTGTCTTAGGACATCAATGTGCCGTCACGAGCCGCAGGGTTTAATTTGGATTCGTCTGTGCATGTTTATTGACTCTTATAAACTGTGTGACCATTGACTCGCATTATAAGACTGACAGACATCAACGGTTGGAGTTAAAAATCATCATTTGTGTTCTACTAAAGAAACAAAGTCACCTACATCTTGGATGCGCTGGGGGTAAGCAGATAAACATCAAATTTTCATTTTTGGGTGAACTATCCCTTTAAGTCATTATCCTTATTGCTTCGAAATACATGCTGTTACCGAAAAAATTTACAATTACTGTACGAATAAAAACAGAATTGCCGACTTTAAACAAATAACCATTTAAATGTTAGATGTTTGTGAAGTAAAAATGTACTGGAAAACTTAGGTCATGTTTTCTCATCAAAATCAGATAATTTCCTATTAATTCAACAGAATGTGAGGGAATACCAATATGGCAGTGTGGTGGCTTCACTTTTTATGAGCAATCCTCCATTCAAATATACAGGACTTGGTCTTGGATGCCAGAAATTGCCGCCTGGGGGTGTTGAACAGACTTGAAAGGGACTTTGGCAAAGGTGAGAAAATGATGACTTTTTTTTTTTTGTCTATGGCTGTTTGCAAACATTTAAATAATATAATATAATATAATATAATATAATATAATATAATATAATATAATATAATATAATATAATATAATATAATATAATATAATATAATATAATATAATATAATATATCTTCTACACCTCTGTGTCTTATGAATGGCAGCTAAAAGATGCACTGTGCCACCTGTTGGACTGAAGTAAATTTGGTTTTCATTCAGCCTGACAAATATTTCATTTAAATGGTTTTGTTTTGTGATTCACTTCACTTTTGCACTTCGCTCCAGTGTGTATAGGATTTAACCCTGTTACAAGCTGCCATTGTTAAAACCAAAGTAAAATGGGAACAGTAAATAACAACAGAGTCCAAAACCCCTTGAGTACCATGTCACTGTATGGATTATGTTTTGTTACCAGTAAGAGCAGCAGGTTTGGCCACAGTGCTGTACTGGTTGCTGGTGGACATGATGCTTTGGCGGGGACTGAGAGGTGGGGAGGACACCATGGCTAATTCCTCCATAATCAGATTTCCCTTCGGGTGATTTCTGGGCAACTCACTGAGTCTCTGCTCTAGAGAGAACTTCAGCAAGTCTAGCTTCTGACTGGACTCATTCAAGCGGGCTTGAGCCTGCAAGACAAAGTTAGACAGCATTTACAAATGCATACAGACATAAATACACACATTTTGAATGAAGTCAACAAAACCTCTAATGACCTTTGAAAGACATACCGGATTTAGAATCGTCACAAAGATAAACAGTGCTACATGCATAACATTGACAGTGTGAGTGGAACAGAGTGGGACAGAGTCTGGACGTATGCTACAGTTTAACACATAAATTCATCACTAACTTGTGGCAGTAATGCTCAAAATATCTCTCATATCTAACATATACCAGAAATTATTGCAGATGTTTGGTTTTTAAACTTTTGTAGAATTTTTTTTTTTTTTTTTTTCATTATTTGCTTTTATAGTAGTTATTATTGTGTGTAGGAATGTCTAATATATTGGTACCAGTTATTGGCCAATATTAGTGATTTTGCTATTTATCAGCATGGGTAAATTCTGTATATAAATTGCCCTATATTGGACATTTTGCAGTAATATACTGCTCCACATGAACTCTACAAGTGCTGTGAGTCTCTTATAACATATTTGTGAATGTAACGTGCCAGATGAGTTTTAGATGAGCTAAAACATTGCTGAATATTGTTGATCATCTCCTAACAAGGCCACATATTAAGGTCTGGGTAGATTATATAGTAAGCAAACAATCAGTTCTCGTAATCAAAGGGTTGGATACAGGAGAAATGGGCAGGAATAAAGATCTGAGTGACTTTGGCAAGGGCCAAATTGTTATGGCAAGGTGACTGGGTCAGAGTATTTCTGAAACGGCAAGGCTTATGGGTTGCTTCCAGTCAGAAGTGGTGAGAATTCACCAACAGTGGTCCGAGGAGAGACAAACCACAAACCAGCGACAAAGGCAATCCTGTCTGGTTTGAGCCAACAGAAGGTCTACTGTGGCACAAGGAACACAAAATTTTAATGATGGTTATGGGAGGAATTTGTCACAACACAGTGCATCACACTCTGCTGTGTATAGGTCTGCATAGCTGCAGGCCAATCAGAGTGCCTATGATGAACCCTGTGCACCGTTGAAAGCACCTTGTCGGAACCTTATCTTGGAGCAGTGGAAGAAGGTCACCTGGTCCGATGAGCCCTGTGTTCTTTTACATCACATGGATGGCCGTGTACATGTGCGCCATTTACCTGAGGAAGTGATGCACCAGGATGCACTGTGGGATGACAACAAGCCAGTGGAGGGAGTGTGATGCTCTGGGCAATGTTCTGCTGGGAAACCCTGGGTCTGGCCATTCATTGTTGCAGACCAGGTTGCAACCCAGAATTTCAGGAACACAAAGAGTTAAAAGGTGTTGCCCTGGCCTCCAGATCTCAATCCAATTAAACATCTGTGGAATGTGCTGGACCAACAAGTTTGATCCACGGCAGCTCCACCTCACAACTTACAGGACTTGAAGGATCTGCTGCTAACGTCTTGGTGCCAGATATCACAGAACCCCTTCAAGGGTCTTGGCGAGTCAGCACTGTTTTGGCAGCATGCAGAGGGACCAACAGCATATTAGGCAGGAGATGGTATATGACCACCTTCCTAATATTGTGTTGGTCCCACTTTTGCAGCCCTGACCTGTCAAAGCATGGGCTCCACTAGACCCCTGAAGGTGTGCTGTGGTATCTGGCACAAAGATGTTAGCAGCAGATCCTTTAAGTCCTGCAAGTTGAGAGATGGGGCCTCCATGGATCAGACTTGTTGCCCATGCTGACCCCTGTCCACTGCCAAAAGCGCCAACAGTGGGCATGTGAGTATCAGAAATGGACCACAGAGCAACAGAAGAAGGTGGCCTGGTCTGATGCTCACATGCCCACTATTGGTGCTTTTGGCGGTGGACAGGGCAGCATGGGCACCCTGACTGATTTGCGACTATGCAGCCCCATACGCAACAAACTGCGACGCACTGTGTATTCTGACACCTTTCTATCAGAACCAGCATTAACTTCTTGAGCAATTTGAGCTACGGTAGTTTGTCTGTTGGATCGGACCACACGGGCCAGCCTTCGCTCCCCAAGTGCATCAATGAGCCTTGGCCACCCATGACCTGTCGCCAGTTCACCACTGTTCCTTCCTTCGACCACTTTTGACAGATACTGACCACTGCAGACCAGAAACACCCCACAAGAGCTGCAGTTTTGGAGATGCTCTGACCCAGTCTTCTAGTCATCACAATTTGGCCGTTGTCAAACTCACTCAAATCCTTACGCTTGCCCATTTTCATGCTTCTAACACATCAATTTTCAGGACAAAATGTTCACTTGCTGCCTAATGGTGCCGCGATGAAGAGATAATCAGCGTTATTCACTTCACCTGTCAGTGGTTCTAATGTTATGCCTGATCGGTGTATATCATATTAAAATATTGCAATCAGTTTTTTCCAAAATTGTGCAATTAACCCATGATTTTTACCTTGCTCTGCCGGAATAATCCCAAATATACAAAACGATTCAGTGCCTACAGCTAGTATTCTGATTGACTGCTAACATGACTTTTTTCCCTGTATACAGAGTGTAGGGCTATCCAGAGCATGACATTTTATGTTTTGTATTCCAAAAAAAAACAAAACAAAAAAACTAAGCAAATTCACCTTCCAATAGGTAGGAAACTGACAAGAGTATTATTCCTCACACAGGAATAAAACAATTTCATGACAGTTCTAAAGTTTAACCATCCTGTCCTGTGTAAAGTGAGAAAAGCTGTAAACATTTGGCCCTTGAGCCAATGCAGGCTATTAAAAGAATATAGTTAAATGACTAACTTGATTAAATGGATACAGACATTAAAGTGTTTAAGCACAAGAGAACGATCAATCAATGAGAAGCAACTATAAAAACAATGATTTAGAAATAAAGCCAACCTCTGAATGAGCTTTCTTCTCCGTCACCTTTCCTGTTCCTAACAGTTTCATCACATTTTTGGCACCTTCTGCCACAGCAGACTCTATCCGGAAGTGATGTCGTAGCTCTTCTATCCTCAGGTCCAGGGGGCTGATGATAGGCTTGCTTGAAGTCACTGCTAAAATCAGATTTATGTCTTCTTACCACACTTCTGCCCATTTAAAGTGCGAATCATAGACATAATTAGAGAGGAAATCAGCTACACCACATACCATCATTGTTCTCGTAGTTCATCTCGCTGGTCTGGCTTGCTTTGAGGATCTGCATTCGAATGAACTCTATCTTTGTCTTGCTGTCTTGAAGCATCTGCTGAGCTGCTGCGAGCAGTTTGCGGTCCTACAGATGTAGCCACAGGAGAAAAGTAAAAACAGAAGGAGTTCAGAAAAGAAAGGAGGAATAAAATATGCACAAATAGCACTTTACAATGACAGGTAAGCTATTATTTAAAGGCTTAGTTCACCCAAGAATGAAAATTCTGTCATTAATTACTCACCCTCATGTCGTTCCAAACCCGTAAGACTTTTGTTAATCTTCGGAACACAAATGAAGATCTTTTTGATGAAATCTGAGAGCTTTCCGTCCCTCCATAGACAGCTATGCAACTGACAATTAGACGTTTCAAAAAGTTCATAAAGAGATCGTAAAACCAATCCATATGAATTGAGTGGTTTAGTCCAAATTTTCTGAAGAGTCTCGATAGCTTTACATGATGAAGATTTAATTTAGGCTTTTGTTCACATATAATCATTGATGAGCGAACATAAACAGAAGCTCAAACAAACCTGCTTGACGTGAGAGAACAAACCTCTTCCGGAAGCTCAAACGTGCTGCGCAACACGAGAATGAACCTCATTGGTTCTCACACGCGTCAAGAAAACATATTTGAGCTTCCGTTTACCACAACTGATGTGTGAGTTGATGAAACTTTTTATGTAAATAAAAGCCTAAATTCAATCTGTTCGTAATATAAAGCAATGGTGTCTCTTCAGAAAATTTGGACTAAACCGCTCAATTCATATGAATTAGTTTCATAAAATCTCTTTATGAATTTTTTGAAGCGTCAAAGTATCAATTGTGTAGCTGTCTATGGATGGACAAACAGCTCACATATTTCATCAAAAAGATCTTTGTTTGTGTTCCAAAGATGAACGAAAGTCTTACGGTTTGGAACAACATTAGGGTGAGTAATTAATGACCGAATTTTCATTTTTGGGTGAACTATCCCTTTAATGCAGATCCATAGTTCATAAACCTTCAATATAAAAAAAAAGAGATACAATTCAGTTCAAATTCTATTCAGACGAAAACGTTGTCAAAACATGTTCACATCGATACACAAAAATGATTTAAAATGCTGTATTCAATAAAAAAAAAAGTATGTCCTGAATGTCTGTATTATGTATTAACTGTTTAATAAAAAAAGTCCCTGAGGCCATGATGTATTGCGCATTTAAGCCCAGTTGAAGGTGCTGCATGTCATACGTAACACTGTATGATTTAAAAGTTATTAAAGTGAAACCAACAAATGAAAACCTTGCTGTCTGTCTGAAGTGTCAAGGGATGTTTCCTAGTCAAACCATGCATTCAAATCTCATTACACAAGGGCAGCCAGTATTAACGTCTGGATCTGCACAGCTGAATCATCAGACTAGGTAAGCAAGCAAGAACAATAGCGAAAAATGGCAGATGGAGCGATATTAACTGACATGATCCATGATTACATGATATTTTTAGTGATATTTGTAAATTGTCTTTCTAAATGTTTCATTAGCATGTTGCTAATGTACTGTTAAATGTGGTTAAAGTTACCATCGTTTCTTACTGTATTAACGGAGACAAGAGCCGTCGCTATTTTCATTTTAAACACTTGCAGTCTGTAAAATGCATAAACAACTTCATTCTTTGTAAATCTCTCCAACAGTGTGTAATGTTAGCTTTAGCCACAAAGCACAGCCGCAAACTCATTCAGAATCAAATGTAAACATCCAAATGAATACTATACTCACATGATCCGACGCATGCATGCAGTATGCATTACGAACATCTTGTAAAGATCAATTTGAGGGTTATTTTAGCTGTGTGAACTTTGTAAATGCACTGTATTATAATCGAGAGCTCGGGAGGGCAGGGAGCGCGAGATTTAAAGGGGCCGTAGCCTGAATCGGTGCATAGTTAATGATGCCCTAAAATAGGCAGTTAAAAAAATTAATTAAAAAAAAATCTATGGGGTATTTTGAGCTGAAACTTCATAGACACATTCAGGGGACACCTTAGACTTATATTACATCTTGTAAAAACTGGTTCTAGGGCACCTTTAATTCATATTCTTAGTATTTCTTACTTTTTATGATTTAAAAGTTATTAAAGTGAAACCAACAAATGAAAACCTTGCTGTCTGTCTGAAGTGTCAAGGGATGTTTCCTAGTCAAACCAAGCATTCAAATCTAGTGACTGAGTCAGAAGTCTCTCTGGACTGAACTTCCTGTAAGTAGCCATTAGAGGCTGACGTTACCTTAGAGGCCTTTCCTCCGGATGTCTAAAGCATGTCGGGAACCTGCATGCGAACTCACCACTTCATCTTGACCAGACAAAACCCACATTCCAGTTGATTTATGTAATTTTTTTCAGGGCCTGATGGAGTGAGTTTGGGACGGGGCTACCTGTTTGGCCCAGCATTAAAAGACAGGGAGGTTTTTTTGTTTTGTTTTTTTGCAATTCAGTCTGGTGCCACAAGTGGTGGACAAGGACACAAAGCAGCTATAAAAGTTCTTGAACAGAGCATTCATGGGACAAGAGAAACGTAGGAGTATCTCTTAATCAGTGTGAGTCAAATGAAGTCATGTGCCATAGTGCTGATTATGTTTTTGCGACAGCTTTTTGGAGGGTACTAAACTGTTCATACATCTGGAAATGAGTCAGACTCCCTTGTTCTGTCTCCCTATGTTTATCACTCCATATATTTCCCCCCAAAGACTGTGCTGATTTAACACAACTCCTTTGTGAGTCCAAGAAGATAATTTTAGCCACAGAGCCCTTTAATTAACAGCATAGTTCTTGATAAAAGGGAGGAAAGGAGGGTCAGACACTCCAGGCCAAACCAAACCATGAGAGTGATTCTGCTGATACTACATGTATGTATGTATACATGTACAGTAACTAGCACTGAAGCCTGATTTCCTGAGGGGGAGGGTGGGGAAACATAACTGAACTGTTCTATTCCAGTTCTCCTTAATGTCAGCTGCACCCTAGGGGGTTACAACCATGACATTGGCATATGTGTATAAATGAGTCTGGTCTGGCTTCCTTTACCTCTTTTGGAAAAAGGAGAGGAGATTTCATCCAATTTTAGAAGACACGTTTGCTAACATGTGTTTTCATTTCTTGGGATGAATCTTCTCTCACAAGTTCTTCAAGAGATCAAACGGTTTATCTTCTCTGGGAATAAGAGCGAAGTGTAGTATTTTGTGTAATTTGAAGTGTATTTTATACATACATACATACATACATATATATAATAATAAATAATAATAATTATTTATTTATTTATTTATTATACATATATTATACACATATATATTACACACACACACACACAACACACCTCCCTATCCCATCGGATAGTATTTTTTACAATTCCACTTTGTAACAGTCAAACGCGACACAAAACACATTAAAAACAAAAAAACGTCTTGGCCCTTCTTTCCAGAGAATTTATGTCCATCAAAATGACTGTTCTTATAAGCAAATACATTAAGCTACACAACCCACACACACACACCACAGTTCCTCTAAATGCAGGCTACTACCTTGGAAGAGCCGTTGGAATACATCTGTATCATATTTTCTGCTCCTTGTTTCACTTTGAGCTCGATGTCGGCCTGTTTCTTCAAAGCGGCCAGTCGGCTATTGTTGGTGGACGTCCGGGATTCACTCTTGGGGGTGTCTGGGGTTAGGGGGTACTCTGACATTGAACAAACACAAATCAACATCAAAGAGTTAATAAAGCATTAAAACAACAATAAATACACATGGGCGGGAAATGCACACAAGATAAGCAAAACCACACTTGATCCTTCAGGGCAGGTAGGAAATGCTAAATGCAGGACGGCTAGAATGAGCACATTTTTTTTTTTTTTTTTTTAAACGATAGTAAGCTACAAATAACTACACTGAAAAAAAACTGTAACTGAGGATGACACTAACAGTCTGATTAACTTTTAAATAAGTTCACATTATAGCCAAGTCTGGCCACCTGAACCACCTACTTATCCAGAAAGAGAGTTAACTGATGGAATACAGTTCTGCTTGTGAATATCTTGTTTATTTGCCTCATAAGTGCCTTAAACTAAACCAAGAACCTCAGACCATAGTGTTTAACCTAAGGAAGAAAAAAAACCTTTAGGATATAAGAAGTATTGTGACAACAGAATAATCTTAAAGTGACATATGGTCGATATTGTCCCCACCACTTTTTGAAACATCTTGCTGTACGGATGTATCTAATACAAAAAGAAACATCTCTAGTTGATTAGCAATAAGTTTATTTGTGTTAAATAATAGGCGATCTGTGCTGGGATGTGTTGTTTTTGAAATCATGTTGAGTGCTCCTTGCCGCTGTTATCAGTGGCGCAATAGTGTTCTCTTGGTGCTCGTGCACACTGCACAGTCTTCACACGAATGAGCGCTTCAATCTACACCGTTGCGGAGACTCTCTATTTGTTCCGGCGAAATCACAAAACAAAATGCACATAAACGTGTCCCTGCTCTTGATATAAAATCACTGATGAACATCTTTGGTTTTAATGAGAAAAAAAAAAATAAAATAAAATTATACGAGGGCGGATTAGAACCCAGAACCTCTGGCACGCTGAACAAAAATTCTACCGCTAGTCCATCAGGACAATCTAACATTAAGCATGGAGCCACGTATTTATTGACTAATGTAAATACTCCTGAGATTAACAATATAGTAGTATATTAGATATAAGGATGAAACTATCATATTAAACATGAGGTCTGTGTCGATAAATTTTGTGCATTTATTATTGTAATAATACAATTACAATACAATGTATGTAGGCTGTAATTTAGCCATCGAATGTTTTCAGTTAAATACTAAAAAGACATGGTATGTTTAACATCTGTAGTGGCGTAGGCTATTGTACTATTGTACAATACTACGGAGGTGTATTGTATGTGAAAGTAGCTTTTGACACGATCAACCCGGTTTCGAATCCACCTTTTGACAAACTCGCTCTTCTCCCTTTTCCCATCACAAATCAGATCGGAAAGGCATTTATATTTAATAAAAATTAAGAAAAAAATCTCTAAGTTGAAATAAAGTGCCTAACAAGTGTTTAATAATAAAGTATTTATTGGGTTGGCAATAGATTTGCTCCTCTCAGATTGGTTGCTGCCAATTGTCCGTTGCCATAATTAGTTGCCCTGTGTCTCACCAGGTTGCCCATTGATGGCAACATTGCCCAGCAACATTGCTCAAAAAGTTGCCCCGTGTATCATCACCTTCAGGGTATATAACATAAAGAACATTTTACCTCCTTCAAGCCAAAAATCACAACTTGTTCAAACATGTAGCCAAATATATGAGGGAGGTTTTTTTTTTTTTTTTTAACTTTAGTGTTTGATGAGTTGTGTAATAAACAAAAATGACAATGATATAATGACACGCAGTGAAGGACTTGTGCTGGCAGGAAAAATGCAAATGTTCTCTCAGGTGACAGTGTGCCAGTTTCTCAAAGACTCTCTGTGAGAACAACTAGGCCATCATGGAAAGACTTGCACAAGATTGAGCAAACATAAACATGAACAGAAAACACCTTAGGAGAAAAACTGAAAGAACGAGGCAAAACTGGATTGTCGGTATTAAAGGTTCTTCATCTTTACCTAAACAAGCAATACTGAAACTACTCAAATTCGCATACGATTTAGAATGTGATTAAGTTAGTTTGAAAGGCAAATGATAAATGGCTAATTCTGTAATTTTCTTCATCTGAAACTCTCTCTCCCTCACACACACACACACACACACACACCACACGTTTCAGGCTTGATTCATGATAAGCTGAGGTTCAGAATGATGAGATCATCTACTCATGTCCTGACAAGAACACGTAACCACAAATTATACACCTGCAAAGGTAAGGTGGAAGCCCTGTTTCTGACAGCCCTGTCATGACATATAGAGGACCAAAGCAAAACATTAATATTAATAAAACAACAAAATTCAGTGACACCAACAAGTTGATAGCTGGAATGAAATGCACTGTGACATGCAATACTAAATCTATGGTTTTAAATAGCATTATGCCAATTATTGACATGCAATTTATACATACCTGAATACCTTAAACACAAAACTGTGACCACTTACAATAACTAAAAACACTTAAAAAAAGCAAAATCCACTATTGCTTATCTCGAGCTTGCTGTTCCACACAAACATGCAAAATCTATGCAATGATACACAAACATTAATATAACAATATAACCAGCAAGAAATTATACTCATAGGGTTGTGTTTTATTTAAAAGCATAAAAAAAACTAAAAAAAGATTCAAATAAAGCATTAAAATCAAGCTTAAATGCACACATCAGGGGTCTCATTTATAAAGCGTGCGTACGCACAAAACGGGGCTGGAAGCATGCGTTCGCCAGTTCCCGCGCAAAGGTTGTGATCTATAAAAACAAACTTGATGGGAGAATGTGCGCACCTTTAAGCAAACTTTGAGCCGTGCATACGCACATTCTGGAGACAAAAATGATATGAATTGAGATAGTAGATGTGCTACTTTCGATCACTTTTTCAGTGGCATGCTGTTTTATGACAGCGAGGAGCGCTGGGAGCACAATAATTCCTCTTTAAACTAAACTGCAGATGTAATGACAAAATATTTTTTTGACGATCAGTGATGCACACTTAACTTCGATATTATGGAAGACACTGCTGGATTCGGTGGTCGAACGGTCCGTTGTCCAGTTTGAATAGGTCCAATGATATCTTACTGTACAGCCACAGCTGCATGAGGTGTTCGTGTGAAGGATCTTCAAACAATTACCATTTGAAGAATATAATTTGAGGAAAACGGTAAGATTTGCATGTTTTCTTTTTAAAATCCTTTGTCAGTGACGCGCCGAGTCAGACAATTGTATTTACACTGCAATAAATAAGTAGGCCAATCTGTTTCCACTAAAAATAGCCTATAAACTTCCTAAAAGATATGTTCACCTCATCAGCAAAACCGCATCAATTTGATTTGAATTGTTTAAAACTATTAAAATACTATCTGGCCAGTGGAAATGAATGAATCAACTCTATTCTAAAACCTTTATCTGAAGTATTTTATACAATTTTGTTTTTTTGGATATTTTGAAGAGGATACTGGATGATCTTTATCAATATAATGTGTGGCACAAATGGCATTTATAGTCCGTATCTAATATTTTCCAATGTCTTGTACCTTTGACGGTGTTAACCATGGTGTCACGTGGTTGGGAACGTGTATAGAAATGATATGCAGATGAGGTTATGCATAGTAAAACTAGGCGTCGTAAGCTCCATATATGGTGATTTCGGGGAGGAGACAGGGTGGAGATGCACATACGCACAATCTTCCGCTGACTGGGATTTATAAAGGGATTTGTGCGCAGGTTCTGGCGTACGCATGGTTTTATAAATCAGATTTTTTTTGTGCGTACGCAGAATATAGCTTTTGCGCGTACGTACACTTTTAGTAGGGATCCTACGCACAGTTTTATAAATGAGACCCCTGATCTTTTCATCAATTTGAAATCATTTGACTTGGAGCAGACGACTCCCTGCATGATTCACATGTTGGGAATTCCCATGTATTTATTCATTGTTCCTGAATGCAAAGTGATGATTTCAGATTTATGAACACCACAACTATATGAGTATATCAGAATTCAGAATATTCCTGCGTAATAGTTTGGATGATATAACAGTTTGGTTGAATAAACTAAGACATGCTCATTCTTTTTGTTATTCTCTTCTGGAAATACTGGAGATGCTCACTTGCACCATTAATACTTATTTCACTTCTTCCAATTTACTTGTTCGGCATAATTATTTCATGAAATGTAAAAAAAAAAAAAAAAAAAACCCAAAAAAAAAAAAAAAAAAAAAAAACTTGTATGCCTTCCTTCAGTTTTTTTATCCACTCATTTATACTTTATAAAAAAAAAAAAAAAAAAAGTAAAAATTGACATTTCACAACAACCTGACATTTTATCGCTCAGGAACTGTATCTGTGTTTACACATGCACAGATGTAAACATTCCTTTAGAGTGGGTAATAATCATACACAACTGTGAAAGAGGAAATTAAATACAAGTGTCTGGAGAAAAAAAAAGGGCCTGATATTAGTATGTAGTGTGCATGAGTTAGGATAAGACATCATAATTGCAGAATTTTAAAGCTTAATAGCTTATTGGATTATTAAAGATATTGATACATCTCAGTTGTTTACAATGACAAGACAAAACCGAATACAAGCATGTTTGCCATGATGGATTTCTGATAAAAAATTTGATGCACACTGAACTACTCTGCATAGACAAATGAAGAGTTCTTGGTAGAGAACAGTGTTAAAGGTGCTAAAGAGGATCTTTTCGTCGACTGAGAAACCAAAGACTGTTACTGAGTTTTTGAAATGAGCGCATGTGTAAGAATTTCGAGGGAACGCCTCCCAAAACTCGTGCACGAGTATTGGAACACGAGTGTTTACCACCGGCATTCGCTGTGTCGTGTTAGTGGATTCATTATGTCGGACTCACCGCATGTAACTCATAATCTGCAGTTGTTACTCCTGTCTCCTGACAAAAACATTGCATGCGGCGCCTGTGGAGTGTGGAAAGTTACTGGAGCGCGCAGCCGCGCTCGTCTCTCACAAGGAACGTCACGGCAGTGATTGACAAGCCAGATCGCGTAAACGATTGGCTGATGTTTTTAAGGCCCTACCTCGTGCACAGATGATGTATATTAATATTATTCCTTTCAGTGCACCTAATAAATAGTCTTTTATCAGTTAGTAAAGACAGTTTCAAGTAATATTGCAAAAATGTATAAAACAAAACATCCTCTTTAGCACCTTTAAAGGGGTCATGAATTGAGAAATAAAATTTTCCTTGAACTTTTGATATAGAAGTAAAGTGGTCATCATACTATAAGAATATCCTGTAAGTTTCGGAACTGAAAACTTACTTGTTAGTCCAAAAACAGCTTTTAAAATGTTACCAAGCCCAGCGAACGATTCATCCTGGAATGTGCCTATTTATGACGTAATAGGTGAAAGACCGCCTCTGCAACTTTGGCCCTGCCCACTGGTGTTAATGAGATTAGGAAGAGAGAAGAGCACAGGATCACTCACTGGACTAAAAATAACACCTTCCAAAGGATCCTAATGCTAGGAATGTGGTTATTTTATTTATTTTCAAAAATGTCTCAGTTGAGCATTATTTATTTTTTATGCAGTACATTTCACTGTGGATTCTTTGGTAAATCAATTGCAATTTTGGAGCAGGCTTTGCAAACAGACATGTACGATATGGATTTGACAGTAATGTGGCAACATGTAAGTAACCGTGTTAATTCCAAGGTCTGATCCGACTGTGACCAGTAAAATCAGAAGATTTGTAATGATTCATGTACAGTCAGATGTTCTTTGTAGGGCTGCAAGATTAATCGGACGATTAGAAGAAAAAAACCCCCACTGAAATCACTCTTAAACGATTTGGCTTAGTGCGATTATGAAATCGCAAAGCTGCAATTATTTTTTTTATGTGCAGCTTGTCAATAAAGTATGGCTCCAAATGCAAATCTATCTGAAAGCACCGAGTTTAAATAGCTTATAATGTGCATTTGAAAAAGCAACACGCGTCAAACATCTTTCCAGGCATGAGAAGCATTTATTAACATCTTGTCCAACAAAAGACAACATTTAATAACATGTTTTTGCTCCAAACTCACTTCATAATGACAGTTGAGCATCCTTCTGTGAGATGATGTGGCTTCTTACACAAAATAAGGCAGTGGTGTGTTTATTAGTCATGTTTAATCAATCAAAACATTTCAATCTTCTGTTTATTCAGCTAAAATTGCCATATATCGTGCAGCCCTAGTTCTTTGTCTATGTGCCAGTTAACCAAACTAGTGATGACTTAAATGTCAACTTCACATTTTTTCCTCTTAGTAGGATGAAGTTTATCAGTGACTGAGTTCTGGACTCGTGCCAAAACTCCCGTTTTGAACAAATCTTTTATTTACAGTGTGTTTGCTCTGTTAGTTATGAAAGCATTTGTTAGTGTGCAGAAATCGAATTGCAATGACAAGATCGCTGCATTCATGTGCTCAACATGTCTGTGATCGAAACTTTTTCATGCCACACTCTAAATATAATGCCACAGATGTAAATATAATCAATATATATTTTGTTCCCTTTCGATACTTCACTCGTACTGCGTATGGGGAAAAGTCTCTGAAAAAGGAAAAAGCCTTTTTCAATAACACAGTGTAACTGCATCGTCATTGGTTCACTCATAGACAAGTCGTTGAACCAATGACGGCGCGGCATAGCTGCGCGACCTATGGCGAGAGAGCGCGCGAACTTTCCCGCCGAAATGGGCGGGGTAAAGGGCTATATAAGCAGGCGTTTCGCCATAGGATTTCAGTCCTTTCTCCTTCAGCGACGACAACGCATCTCCTCGCTGATCTCCGCCTGAAGCCTGAGGAAGCTCGCCGCCTTCGAGAAGCTCCCGCGGCCGTCTGAAGAGGCCCCGCAGCGGACCCAGCTGAACTCGCCGGTCGGAGACAGCGCCGGCGCTCCCGCTTCCGGCCGCCTTCTCAGCGTGTCTCCTGCCGCCATCCGGTGCGCCCCTTGAGAGCTTTCCCGCGGCTTATTGCCGCTCTAAAAGAGCTTTTCCTCAGCAGTTCTACCGCTCTAAAAGAGCTTCCGCGGCCCTCGCCGATCTAAAAAGAGCCCCCCCAATCGCCGTTATAACGGCGGCGGCGTTGCTGCAAATGCCGCGCCACTCGTGGCACGTGCAGAGCCCCTCTGCACGATGATGACGGACACAGAGAGTGTGTCGCGTGCCTGGGCAAGTCCCACGCCGACGGAGCGCTCGCTGGAGCCTCATGCCCGCACTGCGAGAGCATGAGCCTCGGTTCTCTGCGCTCGCGGGTCGCCTTCTTCACTGAAGGCGATCTCGCCGCTCGCGCCCTCCCGTCTCCTTCCTCCCGCGAGCCGGCCAGGAAGCCCCCGCGTGCCTCGCCTTCTCCCCCGAGAGAACGTTCTCCTGTCATGTTCTCCCGACCAGAGCAGCGTCCCTCTGCAGATGCGAGCGACCTCGTCTCGTTTGGAGGATCTGACGAAGAGCCGGATGACTCCATGTCTCTTGCAGCTTCTGAAGCGGAAGGATGGGCTGGCGAGCCGGACGACCCTGCTCCCCCGCCTCCTCTGGAGCCCATTGATCACGGCCAGGGTATGGATGCCGAGCTCTTCCGCATCCTATCCAGAGCAGTGGAAGAGCTAGACCTCAACTGGGCCCCTCCGGAGGAGTCATCGCGTAGCCGCCTGGATGAGTGGTTCCTGCCAGGCCGCCGCCAAGCCCCTCGACAGCGTTCCGCTCCATTTTTTCCTGAGGTGCACGAGGAGCTTACGAAGTCGTGGCGCGCTCCGTACTCCGCCCGCCTCCACACAACACACCGTTCTGCCCTCACTGCTGTCGACGGCGCAGAAGAGAAGGGCTATGAGCATTTGCCGCCCCTGGATGAAGCGGTGGCAGCTCACCTCTGTCCTCCCGCGGCTGTGGGATGAAGACCAAAAGAGCCCTGCCTTCCAAGCCCTGCAGAACCACCTCTACTCTGGCTGGAAGAGCCTACACCTCTGCAGGCCAAGCTGCTTCGGTGCTTCACACCATGGCGATCTTCCAGGTGTTCCAGGCCAAACTCCTCCGCTCTTTGGACGAGTCCGGCATTGATGCACCTGCCTTCAAGGATCTCCGCAGCGCCACCGATCTAGCCCTGCGGGCCACGAAGGCCACTGCCCAGGCCATCGGTCGTTCCATGGCCAGCCTGGTTGTGCTTGAGCGCCATCTTTGGCTCAACCTCACGGAAATCAAGGACCTGGATAAGACGGCCTTTCTGGACGCCCCGGTCTCCCCTTCCGGTCTTTTTGGGCCAGCGGTGGATGGTTTCACCGAGCGCTTCACAGCGGCGCAGAAGTCGTCTCAGGCCATGAGACACTTTCTGCCCAAGCGCTCCAGCTCTGCGTCTGCTCCTAGCCGCCCCAGGACTGTGCCGGCTCAGCAGACCAAACCTGCCCCATCCACCTCTCAAGCAGCGCCGCCTAAGGAGCATCGCCAGGGACCCCGGCCCAAGATTGTGCTGGACCCGGTGACTCCGAAGACGTCCTCATCCAGCAGGAAGGAAGAGGATTGGGGAATGTCCTGTTGCGACCGGACCACCCCAAAAGCTCCCTCGTGCAGTCTCCCCTCCGCCTCGTTTAATTCCGGGCGTGGGAGAAATGCTCTGTGTTGTAGCTGGGCCCACACATGTTGCGCCCAAACAAAACGCCATTTTCACGGCGAACACTATTTTACTTCCTCTAAAAGAGAGCAAATTTCCTCTTCCACCTCCTTCGGTGTACGGCCCCCTACCCGGCGGCCTGTCATTTGACATCATTCAACCCCTTGTCACTCGGGCCGAGGCCTGGCAGGCCATCCCCGACGTGTCAAGCTGGATCCTCGGGATCATAAAGCAGGGCTACTCGCTCCAGTTTGCACGACGCCCCCCTCGCTTCGGAGGGGTGCTTCAAACCTTGGTGAACCCGGACGACGCTCCCGTCCTCCGGGCCGAGGTCATGACCTTACTGAAGAAAGGGGCTATAGAAATAGTTCCCCTTTCAGAGAGCGAGTCAGGCTTTTACAGCCGTTACTTTCTGGTCCCCAAAAAGGATGGCGGCCTCAGGCCCATCCTAGATCTCAGACTTTTGAATCGCTCCCTCATGAGACGGAAATTCAAAATGCTGACGCTGAAGCAGATCCTCGCACAAATTTGTCACGAGGACTGGTTCTGCTCGCTGGATCTGAAAGATGCATATTTTCACATCCAGATAGCCCCCCTTCACAGACGATTCTTGAGATTCGCGTTCGAGGGGGTGGCATACCAATATACAGTCCTGCCCTTCGGGCTGTCCCTGGCTCCTCGCACTTTTACCAAGTGCATGAACGCAGCGCTTTCCCCTCTGAGACAGATGGGAATCCGAGTTCTGAATTACCTCGACGATTGGCTCATTTTGGCCCATTCGCGAGTCGAGCTGGAACACCACAGATCCGTGCTCCTCAGACATCTCCAATGCCTGGGTCTCAGGGTCAACCTAGCCAAGAGCTCACTGCTCCCCAGCCAACACATTTCGTTTCTGGGGGCAATTTTCGACTCAGTCCGCATGACGGCAGTAGTCTCGCCAGAGCGCGCCCTGGCGATTCAGCAGCTCGCGGCTTCCGTCAAGAACAAAGCCTATCTTCCTCTGAAGCTCTTCCAGAGGCTCTTACGGCTGATGGCTTCCGCCTCCCCAGTTCTGCAGCTTGGCCTTCTTCGGATGCGGCCGCTACAGTTCTGGCTGAAATCCCAGGTCCCCCTACATGCCTGGCGGCACGGCCGCTTATGTCTCGAGGTCAATCGGGCCTGTCTTTTAGCCCTGAAACCTTGGATGAACCCTGCTTGGTTCAGTCTTGGGGTACCTCTACAGGCGGTGTCACGAACGACGGTGCTCTCGACGGACGCATCCAACTCAGGTTCGGGGGCTCTGTGCGAGGGCAGACCGGCCTTCGGCTCGTGGTCCCACGAAGAGAGCCATCTCCATATCAACTGCCTCGAAATGTTGGCAGTGATGAAAGCCCTGCAAGCGTTTCAGGTTCACTTGACGGGACGCCACGTCTTAGTCAAATCGGACAGCATGACCGTGGTGTCAAACATAAATCACCAGGGCGGTCTTTCGTCCAGCCGTCTATGCGCTCTGGCGAAACGTCTTCTGGAGTGGGCAATACCAAGGCTTCGGTCGCTCAGGGCGACTCATATACCTGGCAAAACCAACCTGGGTGCAGACATGCTATCACGGAGCAACGTCCCCTCAGACAAGTGGATGCTCCATCCCCAGATGGTTTTCAAGATTTGGGAGCTCTTCGGGAGAGCAGAGATAGACCTCTTCGCCTCAGAAGACAACTCTCATTGCCCAACATATTTCTCAAAGGAGGTCGATGCGCTGGCCCACACCTGGCCCAGCACACTCCTTTACGCATTTCCCCCGATCACACTGATCCCGCAGGTCATCAGGCGAGTCAGGGAAGACAGACACAGAGTCCTTCTAGTGGCCCCGCTCTGGAGGAGCCAGACTTGGTCCTCAGAGCTGTTCAGGCTCTCCACGGAAGCCCCGTGGCCCATTCCCCTGAGACGGGACCTCCTTTCTCAGGCGAACAGAACAATCTGGCACCCCCAGCCAGAGCTCTGGGCTCTACACCTCTGGTCCCTCGATGGGAGCCGACTGACCTTCCCAGGGACGTACTAGAGACCATATCTCAGGCGAGAGCCCCGTCCACGAGACGCCTCTACGCCCAGAAATGGTCGGTCTTTGTTGATTGGTGTTCCACACGCAACATAGACCCCGTGGACTGTGACGTATCACCGATACTGTCCTTCCTCCAAGAGCGTTTGGATCTGGGGCGCGCCCCTTCAACGCTCAAAGTATACGTAGCAGCCATCTCAGCGTTTCATGCTCCTATCGCTGGCCAGTCAGTGGGTCGGAACAACCTTGTGGTTCGTTTCTTAAGGGGTTTGAGGCGATTGAATCCTCCTCGTCCCCTTACTGTTCCCACTTGGGACCTTTCTTTGGTCCTTAGGGCTCTCAAAGGAAACCCCTTCGAGCCGCTGAGTTCAGCTGACCTCAGGCCTTTAACCCTGAAAACCGCTCTGCTACTTGCACTAGCATCGGTCAAGCATGTCGGCGATTTGCAGGCCCTCTCTGTGAGCCCTGCGTGCCTCGAATTTGGGCCTAATGACTCTAAGGTCGTGCTGAAACCTAGGCATGGCTACGTCCCCAAGGTGCTCTCTACTCCGTTTAGAGCTCAGGTCATTTCGCTCTCTGCTCTTCCTCCCTCCGCGGATGAACAGGAGCTGGAGTTACTCTGCCCTGTCAGGGCATTGAGGACCTATGTAGAGCGATCACAGCCTTTCAGGCAGTCAGATCAGCTCTTTGTCTGTTTTGGTGGCCGCACCAAAGGGTCTTCGGTCTCAAAGCAACGTCTCTCGCGTTGGATAGTCGACGCGATTAATCTCTGTTACTCCTCCCTGGACATTCAATGCCCCTTAGGAGTTAGGGCCCATTCCACTAGAGGAATGGCTTCCTCCTGGGCCTGGTCTAATGGAGTTTCCATTAAAGACATCTGTGAGGCGGCCGGCTGGTCCTCGCCGTCCACTTTTGTCAGATTTTATCATCTGGACGTTCCGGCCTTACAAGCCCGGGTCCTCTCGGTGTAACCAAGCGGCCTCTTCGAGTTCCGCCTCTCGCCGATCAGGAGTTATCTCCTCTTGTAGTGTAACAAGGGTTTACGATGGCTTTGCCTTCTTACTTGCTCTCTTGGTCCCCTCTCGGTGTCCAAAACAAGTTATGTCGTTCCCTGCCGTGGCATGGCGCGGTTGAATTCATTCCCCATACGCAGTACGAGTGAAGTATCGAAAGGGAACGTACTCTGTTACTAACGTAACCTCGGTTCCCTGAGATACGGAACGAGTACTGCGTTACTTGCCGTGCCACGAGGCTGCGGCTTCAGTGTCGTCGCTTCAGTCGATTGGCCTGAAATCCTATGGCGAAACGCCTGCTTATATAGCCCTTTACCCCGCCCATTTCGGCGGGAAAGTTCGCGCGCTCTCTCGCCATAGGTCGCGCAGCTATGCCGCGCCGTCATTGGTTCAACGACTTGTCTATGAGTGAACCAATGACGATGCAGTTACACTGCGTTATTGAAAAAGGCTTCAGTGACGGGGAAAAAGGGAGACTTTTCCCCATACGCAGTACTCGTTCCGTATCTCAGGGAACCGAGGTTACGTTAGTAACCGAGTACGTTCACCTGAGTACTAACAATATCCCAAATGTTTCCAATCATTTGTAAATCTTGAGAAAATTGCAATTTTAACCAAAAAAAATCGGCACCAGCGACTGCGGGATAATAAAAGTTCCGCTGCTCGCGGCATGTTTGTTGCGCAATTGTTCAACTCCCACAACACTCGGTCCAGCTCTGCTTCATACTACAGTAACGTTAATAATCGCTCCCATGAACATGATTTCTGCCCGAGTCCTATCCCGATTATTTTCCACTGGCTGTGATGTGAAGACCACATGTCCCAAGATTCCGTGCTCAAACTTGGCGTCATCAAGCTACACCTTTGTTTTGAATTAGGGCTGCACAACGACTAATCGCAATTAATCGTTTGCAAAATAAAAGTCTGTGTTACGTAATATATGTGTGTGTTCTGTGTATAATAATTATGTATATATAAATACATGCACATACATGTATAAATTTAATATATACACGTGTAAATAAATATACATATTTATATATATTTTATATTACATATAAATATAAATATTTTATATATAAATATAATTTTTTTCTTAAATATATACATGTATGTGCATGTATTTATATATACATAATTATTATACACAGAGCATACACATATATTATGTAACAGACTTTTATTTTGCAAACGATTAATCGCGATTAATCGTTGTGCAGCCCTATTTTGAATAGGCCTCTAGCGGACAGAAAATTTTACATATTTCATCTTTAACCTTGAGAACTGTAATAGTAAAAACGTGCTAAAAATTTGAGAGAGTTAAACATGTAATACTTAGCTATTTCATATGCAAATATGTTAGCCAATCACAGCAGTGGGTGTTTACACCAACTAAAGTCTCACAGCAGACAGCGTTCAAATCAGAGAGCTAAAATCAGGGTAGGAAAATTGTCTTTTATTTCTAAAATATGACCATTTTTGATGTAAACAGCATACTAACATTATAAGTGTACCACAGGAAACAATCTAAAACAATAAAACAATGCAGTTCATGACCCCTTTAACAACTGTCAAAATCATAGGTTCAATTCCCAAAGAAATACCTATTATGCAAAATTCCCTTTATATAGTTTTTGAAGTTATATAGTTCTGCAGTGTGTGTACACAACCACCTTATTGTGGTAAAAATCCATCCATTCCATGTTATTTTCCCCATAAATCTGAAAAGGTCTCAAAATGAGCCGTTCAGGAATGTGCTCCAATGTAACGTCACATTGAAACAGGCCCCATCCACGACTGGCGACGGAATCTGCCCTATTAGCTTAGCTCCTCCCTTAAGTTAGCTGTACACAGTCTGCCATGTTTATCTTCTTCCCAGAGAAATTAACAGCAGCATTCAAGAAAGAAATGTATTCTTATTAAAGCTACTAAAGTTATTCAGTCAAGAGCAATGACTGATTTTCTGTTTTTCTTTTGTTGTTTGATTCATATTAACAGCATACAGCAGTAGGTATTGTACTGTACTGTATCAAGTTATATTATATTATATTATATTATATTATATTATATTATATATTATAGGTACTGTATTATGCTGCTGTCATTTTAATAAATAGATCTAATATACACATACAATTTCTTTCTCTGCTGTTTAAATTCACAGACATAACCAGAGTGTGTTTGTGAACTTTGTGTGTTTTTGACATAACCTTGTGTGTATTTGACAGTTTAAGCGTAATAACACGCGAAAGAGAAATAAGTTTAATACTCACGGGATGCGCTGTCTGACAGCTTTCTATGCACGTGCTTTGGATATGTGCGCTCAGAAAACCATTTATCAGAAGTTTAAACTGATATGGCTTTAAAACGCATGCAAATAATAGACTAATAAACTATTGTGAATTTTTCACAATCAACAAAAAATGTTTTGTTAGTTTTTGGCAGAGTATCCAGGGCATGAGCTGTAAATGCACAGCACTATTTGCAGCAGCTCATTTGCATTTAAAGATACATGCATGAAAACCACATGTCTTTACCTCCTGTCAAAAATGGGAATTTACAACATGGTATGATAATCTGTGGGGTATTTTGAACTTCACAGACAATGCGGACAACTGAGTCTTATATTACAGCTTATAAAAAGGGGCATAATAGGCCCCCTCTAAGTAAATAGACATAAGTCAAACAATGTGTGTGGGTACAAAAAAAAAAAAAAAAAAAACACAAGCAATGTAGAAGGGAATTCCTCAGCTAATTATACTGAGATTTAGGATTTTCAAAAATAATCTTATCTAGAAGAGTGACTCATGCAAGCAAGTTGTTATTGCAATCTTTTTATAAACAGAGCACAGTGATTTGATTTTCATGAAGCGTTTGTGGAAGTGACCAGGAAAAGTCTCACATTTGCCATGGGTTTCCCCACAACTAAGTGCCAGGAAAGACACACTTCCTGTCCTAATTCTCCTCTAATCCCTCTATCACCCTCCCCCTCTTCAAGATGGGCAGGTCGCTTCTGCCTGACTAATAAAAACATGCATTCAAACACACCATACCATAAACATACATTGAATTTAAAAATCTAAAGAGTCAACAAATGTTTTGGTTTGATCAAAGAACAATATCCATAACAATAACTATAAGCAAAGTTTTACAAAACTTTAAATGTATACCATAACTATAACAATAAGAATACAGATGAACAATATTGTTGGAAATCACTTTCACAGATTATGAACATTACCACATTTAAGCATGCACTTCAATTATGTTCATGGAACATAACTGAACTGCACTTAAACAAGCCTCTATACTGTTGGTGTAGATGGTAATATAGTTATTTTAGTTATCGCTCTTGGCTTTAACCAAGACACAGCTGGCCTTAACCAAGAACAAAGAATACAGCTGGTGAGACAGTAACAAATGCATGTGTATACAGAGAAACTTAAGAAATTATTCCAAACACAACAGAAGTCCCCTGAAGCGCTACTAAAAAAAAATTACAGCTTAGCAATCATGAGTCTGCATTCATCATTTTCTCAAATTCCACAAACAGTCACACTATAGTATTATGTCAAACAACAACGCCAATGAGCATAATAGAACACTTTCACACACAAAGATGCAAAGACAGAGACACTGCATTCTTGGAATATTGTTTCTTTGCATTCGTTTATGATTTACTGTAATATTATCAATAATAAAGTTCATGAGGAAATAAAGACAGCCGCATAAATAAACAGTGTTCTTCCTCCAGTAACCGGTTATGGTTCAAATAAGTAACAACATCAAAAATCAAAGGCAAGCCACTTGAATAAGCAAAAGCGCAAATACAAAACCATCTATTTTGGATAATCCTTTAAAGCCCTGGCAAATAATTAACGTTGTTCTTTGTTTGTTTTTTTCAAGTGTATATTACAGGGTAGAGTAACATCCATGGATAACGGTTGTTTTGGATACAAAGCCCTTGGTTGTACAACCACAGTAGAAGAAAAATGCTGTGGTTTTACCAGTTGTACAGTGACAGTATTAGACCGTAATAACATGGTACTTGAATGCATAACATTATACTGATGATAACAATATTTATGTACCATGTTATTTACATGGTACCTCAACGTAGTTCAAAGAATGCTATAGTATTACCACAGTCCAAAAACATGGTATTGCCATGGTACTACCATGTAAGATACATTCTTTCTTAAAGACAATGTTAGACTAGTTTTGCAATCCATCCTTGCCATACATGAGTTTTAATATCATTTTTTATTTCAACTTTAGTAGCAAACAATCGCGATAGAGTTTGATTAGTTTTCTATGCACTGGTTCAATCTATCCGTTTAAACTAACTGAGTCAACTATTAAATTTGAAATGTTCCTCACATGGCATTTAAAAGATTTAGTACAATAAATGTATACATTTAATATTGTTAAATGGCTGGAAAATATCAAGATATATCAATCAGCCCTATTGCTATGACCCCCAAAAAAGGGGAAAAAGTATGATTTTGGTGTGATTTAAAACAAATATACAGATATACAAAAGCTAAAGAGACATAGATTGGAGATGAAGGAGTGAAGTCAGCCATACCTACAACCTCCTCTGGGTCCTTCACCACTATGTGTGCATTCAGTTCCTGAAGCTCCTGATGCAGTTCCTCCACCTTCTTGTTGGACTTTTTAAGCATGTTGTCCACATAAGCCAGACTCTTCTTGTCTGTGGTCACCTTCCTCAGGTTCTCGGCTCCTTCTTTGATCTTCAGCTCTTTGCGGATCTCTCGTTTTATCTGATCCTTGATCTCATCCAACTTTTGTTGGACCATAGTATCTGAGAGGTCCAGATTATGGCCGAGACCCAGGCGTTCTGAAACCATCTGACCCCGAGTATCACCCTGAGGAGCAGGAGAGAGAAAGAGATAGCAGAAATGTTTACAATTATCAGAAACATTCATAGACATGGAATGCATCCTGGAATGTAGCATCATTCTCAAGATGCAATGTAATGGCAAGTTCTCAAAATAATAAGTGGTTTGCATTCTGCGAGTAATATCCTTCAATGCTGCAGAATGATGGAAATTCGCTTTCACATACACGGTGGTGTACATGATCCGGTTCAAGTTGTTATGCAATGGAATAAAGCACTAGCTAATCAGCTTGAGGAGGCCAAGAGAGCTCCCAAGAACAATGCAACACCTTCAGACAAGCACAAGGGTCAATGTCAAACAAGAGTGTAAATGATTAAGAAGAAAGAAAAAAAAAAAAAAAAAAAAGAAAAAAATCTAGTTTAAAATACATCTACAAAGTTTTATAGAAATGTAGTTTGCGGTTGGAGAAGGATTTGGTTTTATTTGTTTTGAAAAAACACTTTTTAAAGAAAAGTTTACATTTAACGACTCTAAAAATGCCATGTGGTGTAAACATCAAGACAAAAATAACTTGCACCTTAAAGGGTCATGAAACCCTAAACCAAAATTTCTGAGATTTTAACAGAGGTATGTGTGTTGAACACCATTGAAGACAATGTTAGCATCTGTTAGATTTAATAGTAGGGGGGAAATGGTTAAATTTTAGTTTTAGTACGCTATTTTCGTCTTCCGGGTTTAAAATCTTCATCCTGTCCACGTCACAGGCTGTGACGTGGCAGAGCACGATAGTGCTTTGATGACTCATCGGTGTTTCATAATTATTAACGAGACTGAGTTTTTTTATCCAATGAGAAGACACTCTCTTAATTATTCATGACACCACGTGGATCTTTCCAATGACGAGGACGGTTAACGGCACTAAACAGCGAGAGAGACTGACTGACTGACGGTGCGTGTCCGTTGGCGCGGAGCGAGCGGGTAAGCGCGAGTGTTTTCGGTTCATTCCTATGGAAGTTGAGCCGCGCGTAAGTTAAATGTGACGCTCAACTTCCATAGGAATGAATCTAAAAATGCTCTGGTCGCTTGCTCTGCTCCAGTCGACACGCAGCCTGACTGACTGAGCGTGTTGCAGGTTCGGCGCGTAGATCTATGCTATGTACGCAAGGTTTTTTTTTTAAGCGTTATTTTTTTTTTCAAATATATGCATGTATAGTGTGTATATAAACAACTATATATTTTACAATGACTGTAATTACACATGTACATTAATATGTTTTAAATAGAATTACGATTACTGTAGGATATATGTAGCAGGGCATTCAGTAACTCTTGAAAAGACAAAAATAAAGTGTCAGTGTATTTCATTAGATTTTAACTTTTCCAGTTTTTTAAAAAAATTGTAGTATTTCCTCACGTTTTACCACTGATTTTTAGTGACAGTCGATATGCATGGGCTACTGGCGATGAGAGTTTCCCCCCTCCCCTCTCCTCTCACAGCCACCACGCCCATTTAAGTTGCATTTTTCAAAAAGATTGTGAGCTAGACTTGAGCTGAAAGAGGGGGGTTTCATGACCCTTTAAATACAAGTGAATATACACAAGTCACGTCCCTTGATTAACACATTTCTATAGACAAAACGCACACGGAAAATAAAGGAGGACATACAGTGCGCTGCTGTAGGAAAGGTGCATGACCCAAGCTGTCCGAAACATGAGAATACTTTATATTTATAAGTGCTTCAAACTAAAATATAAGTGTTTACCACGGCTTGCCCTGTTGTGCTTCGAGAGATGTGTGTGCCGTTTAATGCTTTTGAAATGTGTTTTCCTCAGTGCAAAACTGTAAATGTAAATGTTGAAAATCTGTAAATGCTAGAAAGTTTACATTTTACATATTCTAACAAGCTGTTGAAATTCACAGACTTCAGTGAATGAGCATTTATTATACGCAAGTAGTTTTTTGGTTAAGAATGTAGTTTTTTGCACAGAGCTGCATGATATGGATAAATTGAGAATCTTGTTTCAAACAGAGATTACAATTCAAACAACTAAACAAAATAACGTTATTTACTAGAAGTTCTGACAAAATGCTAATTGCTTTAGTCTATTTAAATGTTTAATCTGAATTATTTAAACTGTTTGAATTAGGGCTGCATGATTTATCGCACAATACGAAAAATAACACTGAATTGAATCGCATAAACGCGATTCTTAGTGAGTTCACGAAATCGCAAAGGATGGGATTTTTTTTTATGCGCAGATTGTCAATGAAGTATGGCTCCTAATGCTTATGCATCTGAAAACACTGCGAGTTTGAGTTGCTTATAATGTACATTTGAAAAAGCAACACTCAAACATCTTTCCAGACATGAGAAGCAGTTGAGCATCCTTCTGTGAGATGATGTGGCTTCTTACACAGAATAAGGCAGTCATGTGTTTATTAATCATGTTTAATCAAAGTGTTTCAATCTTCTGTTTATTCAGCTACAGCGAAATGACGCGCGTTATCTTCTGTAGCAGGCATATTTGGAGTTTCTGCGCAAAAGCGCCCTCTGGCTTTCAAATGGAGAAGCATTTACTACTGATCATAGAGTCGTACAGCTCTGACAAGCTGCACATAAAACAATCGCAGCCTTTGCCAAATCGGGTGCAGTTTAATTGCGATAAATCATGCAGCCCTAGTTTGAATGAATGATTCAATGACTCGCTCATAAATACTTCGCTTGTTTCATTGCTGGATGAATCACTGTTTTTGAATGAATCTCTGTAATGAATTATTCAATGACAAATAAATTGAAGGTTGTACTCACACTAGACACGGTTGCCTTGAACCGAGCCCGAGCACGACTGTCCCCCCTCCCCACTCCCATGGTGGCCTGCACTCACATCGCACTTAACATTCCAGGTCGAAGCACGCTTAAAGGGATAGTTCACCCAAAAATGAAAATTTGATGTTTATCTGCTTACCCCCAGCGCATCCAAGATGTAGCTGACTTTGTTTCTTCAGTAGAATACAAATGATGATTTTTAACTCCAACCGTTGCCGTCTGTCAGTCAAATAATGCTAGTGGATGGGAACTTCTACTATAAGAGTAAATAAAACTTGCATAGACAAGTCCAAATTAAACCCTGCGGACCGTGACGACACATTGATGTGTCGTGGACACAAAACGATCGGTTTGTGCGATAAACCAAACAGTATTTATATCATTCGTCAACATCTTCGGTTGGTTTACAGCCTTCTCACTACAGCATGGCAGAGATGGAAATTCGAGTCTGTGACTTGGACTCGAGACGCACTTAAGTCGCAAAAATTAACGACTTGCGACTTGACTTGGACTCGTGAACTATTAACTCGAGACTTGACTTGGATTTGAGATAACGTTCTCTATTATTATCCCACACGATGGCACGAAACATCACATTTTACTATCTATTCATTCCCAAATATGTGCTACAGCAGCGAATATCACAAATCATCTCTAAACATACCAAGCCATCGAGCGCGTGATGCATTTGAAGGCACGCAAATTTATCACCCATTAGAAAACAATAACAATAAAGCCAAGCCTTACCTTGCGATAAACTTTGTCATTTCATTTGAAAAGCAATCAATTAATCTGAAGGGAAGCTGCTATGTTGCACAGCTGCAGAGGACTACAGCTTGCTTGTGGTCCATTTTCAAGAAGTGTCCTTTTCATTTTTTTTATTTATTGTCGTTTTTTTTATTTATTGTTTATTTAAGTATTTGATAATGCATATAATATCCGAATCGCCATGTTAAATTGTATTTGGTTAGAACGATTGTGCTTTATTAGACAATTTTAAAGTAAAAGTACTCTGTTTTGATATGTAAATACACTGTTAATTACAATAATAACTAGCTGAAAAAAATAAAATAGAACAAAGACTTGACTTGGACCCCTAAAGACTTGAGACTTGACTTGGATTTGGACCTCAAAGATGTGAGACTTGATTTGGACTTGACTTGGACTTGGACCTCAAAGACTTGAGACTTGGCTTGTTAATTACAATAACAACTAGCTGAAAAAAATAAAATGGAACTTGACTTGACTTGACTTGGACCTCAAAGACTTGAGACTTGACTTGGACTTGACCGCAGGGACTTGTGAACATCTCTGCAGCATGGCCTGTAGTTCTCAAAGTTCACATAAACATGCCTGCGCGGTGAATGAGAAGACCCCTCCTGAGAAAGATTTATAGACACACAGCAAACATGGGGTTTGGCATTCAGAGTGTGTGTTATCAGCAGGGTGGGGTCAGCACACACAGATCACTGACCGAGGAGCCCAACTGCTTCAAATCAACTAGATGTGGCCACACAGAGCGAAAAACAAGTGGTGTGATTTAAACTAGAGGTTTCCTGAAAAAAGGGGAGTATAAACGTCTGGAAGGTCACCACAAGCTTTTAAGTGCAACAGTCTATAAATCGTAAAGCTATATACCATATCTGGAAGAAATAATGTCAGTATCAGTAGGGGTGGAAGAAAAAAAAAAGGGATTCCCCAACAGATTCCCCAATGTATCATGATTCTTCTAGGGCTGCTATATCTTCTAATAATAATTTATATATATATATATATATATATATATATATATATATATATATATATATATATATATATATATATATATATATATATATATATATATATATATATATATATATATATATATATATATAGCACAAGTTTACATTGTGCAAAAAAGGGTTAAAATGTAAAAATTACATTCTAAAACTTATAAGAAAAACAAAAGCACACATTCATTCTAAATATAGTAATGATATTGCATTTAAACCCAATTACAATATTCCTTTTTAGTAACAGCTCTCATAAAAATACAACTACAGGTGTTAAAAGTAGCATTTTAATTCTACATTTAATGTCCAATATAATGCATATTTAAGCAACTATGTATAGTAAGAAATATTGCGAGACTTGCTTGCTGTCAGGAGATGCTTTTCTGTGAAATGGAAATGTTAACAGTATTTTTTTCCCCAATATTTCTTAATACATGCTTATTCTTTTTATTTTAGGCTTTTATGTGGAATTTTACACAGAATTAGGCAACCTGCCAACGATTTCTTGTGACTCCCTCAATCAAAACTGAATCAACTTGTGAAGAACCCAAAGATTCCATCCTCTATAATCACAGATCCAAAAAGGTGAATAAAACGTGTGCATAGTTTAAAGGGACAGTTCACCCAAAAATGAAAATTCTGCCATTAAAGGTCCCGTTCTTTGTGATCCCATGTTTCAAACTTTAGTTAGTGTGTAATGTTGTTGTTAGAGTATAAATAAAATCTGTAAAATGTTAAAGCTCAAAGTTCAATGCCAAGCGAGATATTTTATTTAACAGAAGTCGCCTACATCGAACGGCCAGTTTGGACTACATCCCTCTACTTCCTTCTTTAATGACGTCACTAAAACAGTTTTTTGACTAACCTCCGCCCACCGGAATACACAAGAGTTGCGTTTGTAGAGTGTGTTTGTCGCCATGTCGTCGAAATGCTGTTATTTTCATCCCGCAGTCCAATCACCGGGTCTGATTCCGGCTCAAATTGATAGGCTAAAATTAAAGACATGTTTACAATAACACTGAGCGCGTGCATCTCCACGTTATGGTAAGAGGCGTGACCTTTCCGGGCAAGATGCGCTAAATTGCTGTCGAATCACAACACAGGAACCGCTGGCACAATCAGAACTCGTTACGTATTTCTGAAGGAGGGACTTCATAGAACAAGGAAGTCATCAGCCCGTTTTTATGACAGTGGAAACAGCGGTATACAGATAAGTAAATTATGTGAAAAATACTGTGTTTTTTTTACACGCGAAACATGAACACATGTTATATTGCACACTATAAACACAATCAAAGCTTCAAAAAAAACACGAAAAACGGGACCTTTAATTACTCACCCTCATGTCTTTCCAATTCAAATCATCGGAACCCAAATGAAGATTTTTCTTGATGAAATCTTAGTAGGGCTGTCACGGTTAATGATTTTCCCTTGCGGTATTTTTGAGTAGCTCAATAGCGCGATATGTGGTTTTACCACTATATAATTTGTGTAACATGGCATATTCAATAACGAACCTAAACAGAGTGTTGAAACAGGAAGTAAGTGACAGGAGAATGTCAAAATAAGGGTCTACATAACAGAACATAAACCTGACAGTAAGATCGTAGGGCTATTGTTATATGTATAATAGTTAGTTCCGATCCTCAAATCTAACTAAACGAGAGACTTTCTTCTGATATTTCACGAGTATAAGCAGAACAACTCATCTCTGCGTGTTCCAGACAGGCTGTCAGTCAGTGCAGTTACAGTGCTGCGCCATAAGGTGGTGGCAAGGGACTGTCTTTGAGTCTTTAAACCATTCATTCAACTGCACGTTCAAAAACGCCAATTCATTTAAAGAGCGATGTAATGAAACAAGCTGTTTAAAGCAGAACTAAGTAACTTTTATACCTTTATAAATAGTTTTCTAAGTCCTTACGATGGTTAATTGACTTGAAGTGGTGTGTTTGAGGCGAGCACTAACCCCCTCTGGCACGTCTACGCCAGAATACAACACTTGCAAGTTGAGCTACATCAACCCGACACAATCTTGCCTCATGTTCACGTTCACGCGAGAGTGACAAAATGCTTTACGGTAATTCAAAAACAATGTATATATTATGACTTTATAAGACAATTTCAAAAATTACCCAACTCCATCGAGCGTACTGTATTTGCAAATTACCCACCACCTCTTTCTTGTACTGTATTTGCAAAACGACTACGCTGGTGAGCGTTGTAGTCGTTGTAGTCCAGAGCTGCGCTTGGAGTATTTACGACAGTGTGATTCACTGAAGGAAACTGTAGGGGGAGTTTCGCAAATCTTACTGAGTTCCGCTTTAAATCATTTTAACTTTGAGCGCCACTTTATAAGGCTCAGCTGACCAGTAATGTGTCGATGCTAAGGGAGAGATTTCTATCCTTGGACATGACAACCTTTTTTCACGAATATGTCTCAGCCTGAAGGAAAGACGCAGGTAATCGCACGTGCTCAGACGGTCTCTCTCACATTCACTGTCTGTTTAGGCTTGTTTAGTGCAAATCTACGGAGCCTCTGTACAAATTACCATGGTACACATTATGCAATCATTATTAACTTATTTAATATTTAGTACACATGCAAGTGTAGAACGAGAAGAACATACCTTTCAAAAAAAAAAATATATATATATTTTTTAAAAAAACAGTCCCCTGCGGTTGGCTCGTAAATAGCACGGTATTACGATATTGCGGTTATCGCGACAGCCCTAAATCTGAGGGTTTTCTGTCCCTCCATAGACAGCTACGCAACTGACTCTTTGACGCTTCAAAAAGTTCATAAAGTGATCATAAAACTAATCCATATGAATTGAGCGATTTAGTCCAAATTTTCTGAAGAGACATGATCACTTTATATGATGAACACATTGACTTTTATTGACAGGCTTTTAATCGCATATAAACATTCATCAACTCACACATCAGTTGTGGTAAACTGAAGCTCAAACATGTTTTCTTGACATGTGCGAGAACCAATGTTTGCAGCATGTTTGAGCTTCCGGAAGTGGTTTGTTCTCACAGGTCAAGCAGGTTTGGTTTAACTTCGGTTTATGTTCACTGATCAATGTTTATATGTGAATAAAAGCCTAAATTAAATCTTTTCATCATATAAAGAGATCGAATCTCTTTAGAAAATTTAGACTAAACCACTCAATTCATGAATTAGTTATACAATCTCTTTATGAACTTTTTGAAGCGTCAAAATGGCAGTGGTGTAGCTGTCTATGGAGGGACAGAAAGACAGTAATTAATTAAATAAGTAAATTTTTCATTTTTGAGTGACTAACCCTTTAATGACCATGCACCAAACAATACAGAACTGGCTCTTACCAAGAAGTGGACGATTCCAGCTGTGCACACAGACCCCAACATCGTTTCCTCTTAATAGCACAAAACCCCTCAAGCAATCTTAGGGAATCAGATCTCTCTCGAAATATACATTCCCACTCTGAATGTACAACTATAAAAGCAGCAGTGGCTATAAATCACTCCAGCATTTAAGCTAGTTTTGGCAGCGAAGCGTTCCATTCAAGGTAAGCCTGACGTCGGATAAGCCGTTTGTTAAGCTATTGCTAAATGTTGGCAACTTGGGCAGAGGTCACAGTGGTCTTAAAATAACGAGGGTCATAGACAACGGGCATGCTGCAGTTCCAGGTCCTTAAAAATTTCCTTCCTCAAATTCAGAACCACACAAAATAATCATTTAAATCTGGCCACAAGAAAGTTGCTTGTTTTGTGTGTAGATTTAGAAGCAAATTACTGCTAGAAAAGCATAAGAGACACCAACAATTCCTCACTCAGTTCTCTGTGCTATCTGAAAATCCTCCAGGAGGCAAGACTCCATGCATTAATGAAAAGGTGCCGTCACATCTGTGAAATTTTGGCAAAATCTTTGCAAGGAAAAAGTGTTGAAAAAGTCCATTCTGTATTACCAGTAGTGTAGCAATGTGTAAAGCACAGCTCACACAGAAATCACTTTGAAACCAAGCAGTCTGATCAACACGGCAAATCCATCTCATCACCAACTTGAAACAGTTGCAAAATCTCAGCATAGGTAAATCTTTTGCTCTCACACAATTCACGCAAATTCCTATTGAAATTTCGGTCACAAACATTTTCAAAACAACTGTAAATGTGACTGGACCTTAAGGGTCACGAGAAGGCAGTGGAAGATGATTCACAGGCAGGTGTATTAAAAATAAACTTGCTGTTATAAGACCCAAAAGTCTAAGCGTGGCTGGAAAAAATCCCTCCTCAGATTTAATATATATAGCAGTGAGAGACAGGGAAACTTCTGTATGCCGGCTGTGGAGAGTCATGCAGCTTTGGCTAGCTGAAAACAGAAAGTAATGCAGAAAAGCTAGGAATTGAGGATACAGTAAGGCAATGGCAAGAGCATGAGTCAGTGAAGTGTGTGTGTGTGTGTGTGTGTGTGTGTGTGTGTGTGTGTGTGTGTGTGTGTGTGTGTGTGTGTGTGTATATATTATGTACATATACAAATGTACATAATAAAGAAAGGAAGGAATAAAGAACAAAAGGACATTGGCCAAGACTCAGTTGTTACTCTCAGTAACAAATGCCCCACCCTGTGAGAAGAACCTGGCTGAGGAACAAATCCACTCACAGAGAACACTGCATAACAAACTAACTCCCATACAGAGGACTGGAGGTTGCCACATGGCCTGTGACACAATGAGGTAGAAAGACCTTCAGACCATTTACCAGTACAAGATTTCAGACAAGTGAGAATTTGTGAGAAATTTACTGTCACTGATAATGTTAAAGGGAGAGTTCCAACCCAGGCTCATTGGAAAAACGATAAAAATAGTGCTGTCCAATTGATTAATCGTGAATCACATCTAATATAAAAGTTTGTGTTTATATAATGTGTGTGTATACATTATTACATATACATATTATATATATATATATATATATATATATATATATATATATATATATATATATATATATATATATATATATATATATATATATATATATATATATATATATATTATACAAGTATGTGTGTGTATGTACACACATATATCTAAACACATATACAACACATATATATAAAAATATATAAATATAAAATATATACACACACATATATTATTTAAACAAACTTTTGTTAGATTTGATTAATCAATTTGACAGCAAAAAAAAAAAACTATGCATACAACATACAACACTAATAGCAGTAAAACACCAACAACTTTTACGCAATTGCGATTACAGGGGCAAATGATCCATTATATAAAGACTTTTGAGCATTTTTCCTTTCTTGCACAACACTATATTATGATCTCAAAACACTTCTACAATTGTGCATGATTAGTAAACTAATACATGCTCATATCTCATAACCAGCTCCATATGTATGGCTTTTCTTATATAGTAAACCTGCTACTGCACTGCACTTTTGTTTAGTGTACGTTTTTTTTTTTATTATTATTATTACAACGTGGTAGAGTATTAAAGGGGTCCTATTACGCTTTGCACTTTTTCAACTTTAGTTAGTGTGTTTAATGTTGCTGTTTGAGCATAAAAAAATATCTGCAACGGTTACAAAGTTCAAAGTCCACTCCAAAGGGAGATATTATTTACTTTAACAGAAAACACTTTTCAAGAACTGCAATGCACTTTTTCCTGATCTTGTGAAGTCACAATGTCACTTATTTAGAAAAATCCCCGCCCGCGGAATAAGCAAAAAGGGGGACGAGGCCTGGTTAAGCTGCGCTGGAGAACAGCTGCTTTAGTAGTGTGTTGTTGCCATGTCAAAGGGACGCTGTTTTTCCCCACCCCAAAACCACTTTGTTTGAACTTACTAAGGCAGGTTAAAATTTATTACATTTATCTGTGTGCTGCACATTTTAAGGAGGATAGCTTCCAGAACAATGCCGACTATGCACAAAAACTTCTCCTGAAAGACAGAGCAATTCCCATTTAGTGGGTACAATCAGTCGTTTATGGATCACGACTTGTAAGTATATTTTATTATTTGTTGTTGTTTTCTATTAATAGTTCCAATTATAAGTTTTATGTTGTTGTTACAATGTAGACAAAGCTGTTTGACTCAGCTAGCCAGCTAGCTATCATTACAGTGTTGATGTAGCGTCTAGCTAAAAAGCTCTCGCTTTTGTAAGACTGTTCACCGATACTTAGTAACTTAGTCACTCTGAAATGACCTGTAAAATCTGTGCTTCCAAAGGTTCTACATGATCTTCTTGCTCATAAACATTGTCAGGGTCTAAATCGGGGTTCAAATTAGTATGGCAAAATTGATGGCATTGTTAAGATTTATGTACACCTGAGCAGATGAAACTCATGGTTATAGTAAGGAGCGTGACATTTCCGCAACCCACACTAAGCGGTTTGCCGGTCACAACACACTGGGCCAGCTAACCAATCAGAGCATATTTTGTATTTCGGAAAGAGGGGCTACATCTAAACGGGGCATCTGAGACAGACTGGCAAGAGAGGAGCTGCAA